>NC_061533.1:16367500-16667500 GCF_022379125.1 Scophthalmus maximus | reverse complement strand
TGCTGCAGCACTAATTCAACATACAGTAGATGTGAGTGATGGTGAGTGGATGCCTGATGGGTAACTTATATGAGGGCTAACACTATGCAGCTCATATCAGATTAAATCAGGAATGGTATTAGCATGCAAATTGAAAAAAGGGGCAGTATTTCCTTTGGATTAACTGCCACCGCCTGCGACAATGTATAAGTGCTACACTACAGGCCTTATCACACAGCCTTGTGAAATACTGTAGCAGTATGAGTACATGCCCATGGGCATCCTGGGGAAGGTCTCCACTGGTTTAGTCATAGAAGTCATTAAAATGTGTTGGTGGTCACGATTTAAAATAGATTCACGTACGAGCGTCACTCTGACACAGATGCGTGACGATGTGAAACACACACACACACACACACACACACACAACGGGAAAGTTCTTTATCAGTGATTGAAAATGCTAGGATGTCAACAAACGGACCTTTGGTTTCACTGCATGTTCCTTTATTTGCTACCACTCTGCCCTGTATTTGCTGTACGTTGTCTATCAAAAAAAAGTGTTATAGTAAAGTATGTCAAAATCGATTAAATCAAATCAAGAAGGATCCAAAAATCCCTTTATCACATTTTTAATTTTTTTTATTAATGCAACAGATTAGAATAAGCCGTAAATTCAAATTAAGAAATTGATGACTGATGTTGCATATATCAGAAACTGCTATAAACCTCAAATGTCTTCTGGGTTGCATGATTCAAACCTCAACAACACATAAAGCTGACTCGTTTCTGTTTCATGTGGGAGCTCGTGGAATCGTCCTGTCAGTTTTCATATGAGCGGAGCTCTTTGCATGGTTCTCATCACTTCTCGGCTCTCCAGTTCCTTCATGTCGGCTCAGAGGATATTTGCGGTAGCACTGAAATCAGCAAACAAATATGTGTTGTGATCCGGGAATACGTGAGCTGCGGTTGAACTCGGGCTTGCAGATTTGAGTGATGACATGCTCCTGCCCAGGCGTCAAGGTGTAGCTCAGTTGACGTCTTACATGCTGGTTAGCCATCCTCCTTTGAAGCAGCTCTTTTAAAGTAGTATTTACCACCACTGCTGCCTTAGAAGAAAAAAAATAAGCTCAATCATTCGGGTTTTAGAGACATTTAAAATTGAGTAATTGAAAACACTTGTCTGTGTGAACGGATGTGGGCACCCCTCCAAAATGTATTCCTGAGATGCCTGGGCTGAAGACAGATCCAGATGGGTCTGAACTGAAACCAGATGGCTGGGTGAGGGGAACATAGCCTAGGTACTACTGCATGCTGCATACAGACAGACTCCTTCTAAGGTACAAGGACTGTGTGAGAATGTGTGTGTATTTGAAGCGTTACTGCACAAATGCAGGTGTGTGCTTGGACAGTGGAATGTAAAGAGGAATGACAGTGATTATCCATGAGAGGTATATACTTTAGTTTGATGACATTTGTCAAGAACATGTATTGCCTTATTCAACCTGCTAGTCTTTTTGTTAAAGAATAATGACAATAGCTATTCTTTAGAGAAAATGCACCGATAACTTTATCCAACACTTTAAACATTGGACTGACCCACAAATGTTAGATGTTCAGCTGAGGTGTCATGACATAAGATTTAAAAGGTCTGGCGAAAAAGAGTAAATCATTCAGAAAGTTGCAAATCGCAAAATGTGTGTGTCCTATTTCACTGGATTCCTTAAAGCGCGCATTCCAGGCTTCACGTTCCTGACACCTCTGTCGAGGGCTGGGATACCATAAGTTTCCTCAGATTTTCTGGTGATCGGAGTCAGAATATATAAAGGTGTCAGTCATATTAATTTACAGTGGATGTTGCTCAAGCCAGCTACAAAATAAATTATCTCTCCGCTGCATGCTGTTGGAAACTAGTAGTAACTGCAGACACCTGTGCACCAGAGCATGTTACTCACAGAAAAAAAACAACCACCAGATGACAGGTGTTTCAAAGAGCGAGGGCAAAAGTTGCACTGCAGGAGCGATGAAGGGAAGAATGCTATTGTACCATCAGGGATCCACGGAGCTCTGTGAACGGCTCTGCCCTTTGGGAAATAGTGTGAGTCTGATATATTAATGTATTTCAAATGTACCCTCAACAGCATGGCTCATGCAAGTAAACAATACTTGTTTCCACAATTTTACTTCAAAAGCATTCCCATTAAAAATGTTTCCAATCAGACTAAGCTGCTTGTAACTGAAAACAGGAGAAACGGCAAAAACGAACACAACAAGCAGACACAGTATCAAATCTGCACTTTGTCCCCCCTTTCCTTTTGTCTTAAAGCTCCTGATCTGGGTGAGCAACATCATTTCAATTCCCCGGGGAGGAATGAGTAATTTCAGAAGTCTTACATGGAGGTGGAATTGTGGGGCTGTCTTTACAGAAGCACACCAGTGAAGCTGGGAGCTTAGTTTTAGTATCTTCGAAAAGGACACTCCAGTGACACTCCAGCTTCCTGGTGATGGAGCAGACATGCTGGAGCCATCAACTGGACAAATCAATGTAAATCAAATCAGAAGGTTGATAAGAATCAGCAATGAATATGTTACTTGGAGCATGTGTAAAAAAATATCTATGTGAAAATGTGTCATTAAAAATGATGTGTGATGATCAAGATGGTGGCAGTTGAAAAAAAGAACACCATTCATCTTTGTGTGTTTAAAATGTACTCAGGTCTAGTAATTTACTACCTTGATCTCTTTGACTCTGAAAACATTTTTTTCCCGACCCTTCAGTTGCAAACCCAAGCAAGTTTGTCATGAAGTGATCACACATCTGCGGTGTAAGAAAGGTGTCAGTCAAGTCCTCGTCTGACTCTTGTGTATTTTGGGGACACGTTGCAAGTCATCATTTTACCACGGTGATGTACAAACTACTGTAAGGTATCAGCTTTACAGAGCAAAAACTATATTTTGAGATGATTTTGGATTTAACATCGCATTTTGACGCCCTACCTCAAACTTCCTGACCACATAATAAGAATACAGTGAATTTTTTAATTGTACAATATTGTTAAGAATGCAATGTGTTCACACCAGCTAAAAGACAAGGTTGCCCTCGCGGGCGACCTGAAAACATACACCCGTTATTAGATTTGACGACAGTTATAGATGTAAGGTTACACTGTTATAATCTTCCATCCACATCATTCAACATGACCTGCTGACATATGTATGTTTACACATTTTCTTGATTCTTATTCCCTTGGCAGAGCAGCGAAAATGGGAAAACATTAGCAGTAATTCGTTTTGGGTTTTTTTTTATTTCATGTAATGTTTTGGTCCAAATGTTTCATGCTGAAGAGCTGCAGTGTGTTTTCATTCCAGCCACCAGATGTATAGTCCTGCTATGCTACTCATTTTGGATACACATTCAGGAATGCAGATCCCATGAGTTTTTTGCATTGTGTTCAAGTCATGCAGACATCTGCTAGTGGAAAAACAACATCCATTCAGATACTACGGAGGACGAAATGAATTTAACACCCTCAAGCAAATAAGCTGAAACATTAGACCTTCCATTCTGGTGATGTGGAAATAGAAAAGTATTTTGTTCATTTAAACCATTCTTTTCTTTTGAAAAAACAACAAAAACATGCTTTTTTTAAACTAAAAGTACCATTTACACTTCACTTTAAAAAGCACTACTGACTATAGGAAATTGGTTTGCCCACAGAAACCAAATCTCAGTCTAGATGCTCCACTTATGGTATTTTCAATAGACTTTCTCAATCCATTTCCTCAGGTTGCTGACAGCTTTATAGGTGGGTGCATATTGATTTCTGATCTTTTCTGTATATTTGAATACTGTCTGTCAATTTCCTGACAGCTGGCGACACTGCTGGGGGCTCTGTGTAATGGAGAGATCCTGGTTGTTTCTGCCACTGTTGTGCAGAGCTGCTGTCCATACAAACCGCCTCCTCCTTCAAAATGTTTCCTCAAAAATGAAGTGTTATCCTCATGTGAACACCACCATCATCTGCTGCCGGCGAGCTCAACACACTATCCCCCTGATCAAACATCACATGTCAAAACACACAGTCTAAATGTAGCTGCAAACACAACATCAGTGACCGGTTTTACATGTGAGTAATTTGGGTGTCATTATAATCCTGCAGGATGTCTTTCATCCTTTCCACTTGTCAGATTTCACAAATCATAATGTTTGTCCCGCGTCCTTCTAATACACCAGAGACACCAGACTGTTTGGAGGTGCTACCTCACGGCAGTAGCTGATGTAAATCAGCTGCAACTGACTAAAGTCCCTCTTGTGGACACAGGTAGGACTTGCACTGTCCTTCAGGTGACATCTTGCAAGTGTTTTTTTCTAGAACTCGCTATGTGAACTTGTTAATAAGCTTTGGTGCAGACACGAGCAATATTTTGTGATTTATTTTCTCCGTGTGTGATAAAAGCTGAGTTCTCCGTTTATTACACTGATTTCAAATCTCTCGCTCATAATGAGCAATCTCGTAGTCTCATAATTATAGGGGAAACAGCAATAAACTTAGGGGAAACTTCAACTTGGATGCAAAGTGACTTCTTATCAGAGGATCCACCTCAATGTAAATGAATGCAAAACGCTCATGCTGCGGCAGGCCGCTTTGACTGTATGTCCATTCTCTGAAACAGATTTGTCCTTTCTGTGAACCCTGCCCTCTGCGTTGTCTGTTATTTTTTCGGAGGACAAGGCGAAGCACCTTTTTCTACCTGACAAAGGAATTCATTATCCTTTCCCCCAAGAGGACACAGAAGTGGTATTCTCAGATGTGTTTGTGGTGTGGCTTCACTCCAACATGGGAGAGTCTGCAGTGATGTGCTAACAAGGATGAGACCGACTTCCAAACTCATGCATAAACTCTCAGTTCACATCTCTGGTTTCAGCTGGAACACGCCGAACCCCCAGCCCACCTGAGCGAAGAGGGAGAAGAAAAAAAAACATGGGGAAGCAATAAATGCAAGAGCAGCAACATATTCATGGACAGCATGAATATCGGCTCTGCATCTGACTCCAATCTTAGACACTGTTCACATTGTTGTTTTCTCCAGGTGTTTTAGGAGTGCTGACATAACCAATAAGCAAGCACGTTGGTCTTTGACACGCTGTTTTCCACACTTCATTTGCAGGGAGGAGAGCCAGCCATCACTGTGGAATCTCCTTTGCAATAACAGAAAGACATGAAAGAGGACAGTTAAACTTCATATTAGCAATAAGAGTTAGACTACTAACTTAGTATATAATTAGAGGCATCCAAAGACAACCTTCCAGTAATCAAGTATATTAAATCAGAGATGTTAGTTTTCTGGTCTATTGAGAGAGTCATCAGGGATCCAACTTCGTTTAAATTGTCCAAATTGTCAAAACCCATATGCGCAGAATGTAGCTCATGTCCTTCTTAGTCGAGGGTGTTGTTAATGATTGATTGTGACAAGAGGTATTGGCTCATTCATCAGGCTGTTACATTCATATCATCTTTCCATTATTGGTACAGCTGGCAGGGATCTATATTTGGATTCCCAAGCCGACATAAGGTGCCAACAGCTTGAAACCGTGCCCAACTCCTGACAACGCTCTGGGAGAAATTAGGGTTATGGCACAATGGTCGGCAAAGATAATCAGAGGACAGAGGAGAGGCCTCTCTGCTCTCTCAAACACCACGGGAAAAAGGAAAAGTGATTTGACAGAACATATACATAGGAGGAAAATATAGATCGGTCAGTTTTCTTAAACTTGGTTCAGAGAGACTCCCACAGCGAATTGTATCTGTGATAACCGAGGACAAACATGTTCAGGCTCGTGAAAGGGAACACCTATACTCCTCTGATTGTGTGGACAATTCAGCTTCATAGTGTCTGTAATGGTGGAGCGTTACACTGGCTGAAGAGGCGTGAGGCCTCCGTGATAAGTGATAGTTGAGTCCCACACATCATCCTCTGTGTGTCGGCACGTGCAGCTGCAAGTTAGCGGACTCTGAGCCAACTTTTTGCAGTCTTAGGAGGAGAAGAGTAGAGGAATCAGGTCAGCGACATTCGTTATCAACACTCTATGTCAACATAGCATGTAGTTTATCTCCCCGCGAAGTAGATCCCCCTGCAAGCTAAAGCAACAATGGTGTCATCACTGGGCATGGTTCAGGAAAATGCCAGTGATCATAAAAGACAGGACATTTGAATGTTCTGGGTTGATGTTTGGGCAAAGGCATTTAAGTGTGGTAGAGTAAGCACCACATTTGACTGAAAACTGGTGGTGAACACTCTTTGGTTTTAGGAAATCTAAACAGTTAACTCCACTTCAAATATTAGTTTATGCATAATGGAATGATTTTCACAAGAGCCACTAATGCAAACATCAGAAGAAGTGAAATTAGACATGGTCAGATGTGTGGTATTTGCTTTCATAGGGATGGAAAAAATAAAGTTCAGGGTGCCCTAAGCTGTATTGATCATAAAATACATCTTTCCAATGGAACGATCTTATTCCTTTTGGGGGGGGGGGGGTCACACGGGAAGAAATGAAATAGAATATCAGTATGGATAGAGAAAATAATGATATAATGCCTGTTCAATTCTTCAAAAAGATCCAACATACCTCCCTTCCACCAAAAGGAAAATGATAATGAAACAACATGAAACAAACTCCACGTGCATAGCCCAGGTTGTGCCATGTGTCAGAGTCACAACCCTTGTTTCAGGCCTCATGAACGATGTGTAATATTTTTCAAAGAGATGATTCATTCTGCTTCACAGATTAAGGCAAGGTGCAGGTGGCTACAGAGGGTCAAATTACATCAGCTAGAATTCATAGAAATAGTCATTTATTCGGCTGGAAGGTGTTCAGTGTTGGCTGCTGTTAAAACTGATTTTTATCAATTAGTGGGCTATAGTGGAGAGAGCAGGACCACGGTCCGGAATACTGCGCTCTGATTGGTCCGGGCGCACAACTCGTAATGTTCAGCGCTCCCATATAAACCCAGGCAGACTTGTCATCGGCATCTGTCATGCAAGTCAAAAGGACAGCGAGGAGTCCACCAACGTAGAGAAGATTAGCTGGCAGCCCACTTGCAATATAGCCTCCGTCTTCTCTCTGGCTTCGGCGCCGCGAGAAGCTTCTTTTTTTTTTTTTTGGAGCGTCGTTCTCATGAATTGCACACGGAGCGGGAGGCGTCCCTGCGCGTTCACTTGTCTCGTCCGCGCTGAGAGGACGATGCCTCTGAGGACCGGACTTTTCCTCCTGATGCTGCTGCACGCAGCCGCGTACGAACTGGACCAGAACGAGTCGTACTCGCCCCGCAGAGCACGCTTCTCGGCCAACAGCCCCTGTGAGTATCCGTCACACACCGTTACCACGACGCGCAGCCTCACCTTTGCTCGCTCACTATGTGGAGCTTTCTCTCTCTCTCTCTCTCTCTCTCTCTCTCTCTCTCTCTGTGTGTGTGTATGTTCTCCTCTTCTTTTTGGCCTATGCAGCCTTTTTCTGTCTGAATGAGCGCGCTGATTGAGGGAGACGGCTGCGGGATTTACGCGTTGGGGTCGTTGCCTTGTGTGTGTGTGTGTGTGTGTGTGTGTGTGTGCCGGTGTCCTGCCGGCAACAGATGAGCATGGAGCTCGGTGCCGACACCTGGGAGTGCAGGCTGCGTCCTGCTGGTCGTCTTGTCGTGGCTTTGGCTTTGGCTGCTGCTGCATTGGTCCAACTATTCAGCATTCGAGTGGACTTCGGGGGGTCTCTGCGCATGAAACACCAATCTCCTCGTGTAGTCAGAAGAAAAAAAAGGGAGAAGGGAAAAAAAGAAAGAAGTAGGCTACACCTTTGTACATTTTCTCCAGACTGCATCAGGGGGAGAGAGAGGGGGGGGAAAGCCACAGTGACACTGGGGCTGTGCCTTTTTGAACAAACAAATAAATGCAACCCCCGTCAGTGGACATTCATCCCTCAAAGAAAAGAAAAAATCCCCTGTAATGAGAGCAAAGCATGAATCTGCACGGCTTCATTCAAATGTAGACTTTTTCTTTCTTGCCACAAAGGTACAAGCCCGGCGATGAAAGGCAGCCAGCGTCAGGGATGCTGCTTCCCTTCTGCAGGAACTGCTTCATCATCATAAGATTTGCAGCTCACTCTCTGTATTTTGAGAGCAATTTCGAGAGGTCCCTGATGGCCGACAGACTTTATCTGACTGTGCAGGTCAAAAAAGACGGGGCCCCAGATTCAAAGTCTGCCAAGTAGGCTTCGGATTCTTGGTGACATTTCTGGATCCTTATTACGAATTATTTGAGTTCGGCTGCTTGCCATCTCAGTGGATTCTTGGAGGAAGTATAAGGAAGGCCAAATATCAATGATTTACTGATTATGTTTTATAGCCCTGCCTTGGTGTAACATTTCAAGTTGGCTGCATGGACATAAACCTGTGTTCCTTATGACCAAGATTGGCCTCGGGTAAATGGATGCAAGGACTCAACGCAGTTGCCTTTAAAGGTTTTACAGAGCTGAGTATCAGGGTTACTTGTGGGTTAATCAGCCAAATAACTTTTACAGTCATGTGATTCTCCTGAGATGAATATGGCAGCCATTTCTGAGCATGTATTCCATCATGTACATGTACATGGGATCAGTTCTAATTATGTGTATACTGTACGGACTGTGACACCTGCTCAGTTAATAGCTCAGAATATTAGAGCGGCTTGGAACCAGAGATCTTAAAATCAGCTTGACAATTACGGCCTGTGCAAAATAATTGAAAACAGAGTCTTGTGGGGCCTTGCATTTGTGTGTGTGTGTGTGTGTGTGTGTGTGTGTGTATGTGTGTGTTTGTGTGTGTGTGTGTGTGCCAGCGGTACAAGTGTATGTTTGTGTGTGTCCACAGGCATGCCAACAATTTTCAGGAAAGTCTTTGGTATTTCTGGTGCTGTTCATCCAAGCTCTGCTGAAAAGACTCAAACAGTGGAATATAGGTGCCTGCCAAGAGAAAAGTACAGCAGTGCCAAACAGTGTCGGAGACTCTCAGAGTTGTAAGGTGTCCAATCCCCAGTCGAGTCACTGTTTGCCCCGGGTGACTGTACAGTATGCCTTTTGTGAATCACCAGCGTATGAAAGTTCTCTTTTGTTTGTCGCATATTTTGGCCAGGACCCCGGCAACCCTCGCGTAATGAGCTCAGTGAGTGTGCAGTGATTCCCAGTGAACCCACTGTTGGCTCCCCTGCTGACGGTTCATTCTCTGTGCCCACAGCAGATGTGGCACGCTGTCTCAACAGTGCCCTCCAAGTTGGCTGCGGAGCCTTCGCCTGCCTGGAAAACTCAACTTGTGACACAGATGGCATGCATGACATCTGCAAGTCCTTCTTATACAGTGCTGCTAAATTTGACACTCAGGTATACGCTTTCATTCATTTCACAAAGAATACGTACACTACGCCATTGTGTGCACCTCTACGTGCACTTGAGCTGTGTTGTATTATATGGGTGTAACTGGCAGAGCAAGAATGTGTGAAGCACTGCGTTTTTTGTGTGTCTTTTTTTCACAGGGTAAAGCATTTGTGAAGGAGAGCCTTAAGTGCATTGCCAATGGCATCACCTCGAAGGCATTCCCCACCATCCGCCGCTGCTCCACCTTCCAAAGAATGATATCTGAGGTCCAAGAGGAATGTTACAGCAAGCTGGATATCTGCACTGTTGCCCGATCTAATCCAGATGCTATTGGTGAAGTGGCACAGCTGCCAAGTCATTTCCCCAATAGGTGAGCTCCAACTCCACTGTACATGTATAAACTGTATAAGTTCATCAGTGTTATTGAACGGCAGAAGAAAATGTCACATTGGACAATGTGAACAATAAGACAGTAAAATGAATGTGTTACTAATGTAAAATTAACGGGAAACATGTATAAATATCCACATTGATACTTGTTTTATCTAGCGTTACAGATGTGATCTATATTTGTACCGATTTCAATATTTTGGTAAGCATCTGCTTCATAAATTCTCTCATACAATGAAAGAAAATACAACAGGAATATCAAGTTTAGATATTTTGATTCCTATTATTGTGGTAATCCTACATGTAGGACTGCGGTTTGGGTGTGGATCCACATGGATCAAAAAAAGAGCGCAGGGCTTTTGAGGTGACTTGAGCCAGGATGGTCACTCCCATAAGGATGACATCAGATATTACAGCACATGTGCAAATATATATATGAACATTTGACAGTACAGCAAGAAAACCATGGCGATTTCTGTCCCTCTTAAAAAATGATTTCTGTGTTGTTTTGTGTTGTTGTTGTCCTAGGTTTTACGGTAAGCTGCTTCAAAGCCTGATGGACTGTGATGAGGACACGGTGGAGCGCGTTAGGACCAGCATGGTGTCGCGGCTGGGCCCAGAGATGACCATGCTTATTCAGCTGCTGCAGAACAAGCCCTGCCCATCCACTGCTGCGGCTGCAGCTGCCGCCATCCCAACTGGAGTGGAGGGCCGTGGGAGCTGGCGCTGGTCCATGGGTCCCCATATGTACAAGATCCAGCCTAATCTGCGAAACAGAGACTCTGCCAGTCATTTTGGCAAAAAGCGCTCTGTCGGTGACAGCTCTTAACTCCTGCTCAGTTACAAAAAAAAAACAAAAAAAAACATCCACACACCCCTCAAAACATCACGAAAGATCCTGTATTTCCTAGGGGTGATAAAATCCATTCCTCCGCTAGACTGGTTACAGAAATATGCCCCTCTAGGGAATGCCGGAATGTCCATAGAGTTTATATCAGAGTTTGATTGTTGTTATATAGTATATCCTACACTTTAGGCTTGAGAGAATCCCCCTTCCATCGACTGTTTCCAAACGTGTCCGCTCACAGTCAGTGTGTAACGTGTGGCTGTTGCGTCTGTGCAACATGGTCCCGTTCACTCTTCTTCACCATCTCCAACAGAGATGAATCCTTACAAAGTCTTTCGATGCCAAGCAAAAAAGGAAAGAAAAAAAAGCGGCCATAGTGGTTCACGCCTCTAGAGCACAAGTCCATACTTTAAAAGACAAAACACAATCATTTGTTCATGAATAGAAATTAGTAGTTGGGATTATTATTAGTTTATTGATAGGAAAGATGTATTGAATATTTCTGCAATCATATTGTGAGCATGAGATGTGGAAATGAGTTTCATATCTATTTTCTGACACTTAACACTTAAATGTACTGTATACTAAGTTATCTGAGACAGCCATAGCAAGCCCTCTAAAAGAGAGTGCTCACACGGAGTGAGGTCTGTAGAGGTTATATCATAACCTTTGAGAGGTTACCTTAAACTGACCAAAAAACTTCAAACTGCCCTGACTGCTATTCATGAAATACCAAAATAGTGTATAGCTATTGCACTTATAATTTGTTTTTTGGGTTTTTTTCCGATGGCAGATGTTGTCATGGTCATGTTTCAAATTATCATCCTGCACATCCTGCATAAGGCGTGTCCAGGTCATGGCCAAGTCTGACTATCAGGAAAAAGAAATCCATTTTGCATATCTTGTATCCAGACACTTGTAATGCATAAGACTGTTGAGCTCTACAGTATATGCGGGACCATGTTTAATGGAATTCTGTATCCATGTTCTTAACGGCATGTGAAGCGGTTGTGTATGCGCAGTAGCTGATTAGCGAGTTCACCGATGAGACTGCGAGCAGCCATCTTCTTGGACTGATGAGCATCATTCTCTGACGTGAATCACGTGACATACACACCGGCTTCCGGTGTCAAAGAATGAGAGTGACTATTTAAAAAAAACAAAAGCCTTGTTGGATTGATATTTATTTTCCTACTATATTATTTAATGTTTGTTTTTTTATTTTAATGCATTAATGTAGTTTTTATTAGTTTACGAAAATAAAATAAAAAGCAGTTCAGTCATGGCTCCTATTTGAACAAGAGCTCTATGCCAAAAAAAAAGAAAAGGAAAAAAAAGGTGAGCTGACACTCTGGTGACTGAATGGGACCCATGTCATGACTCTGTGCTGGCCATGGGGGAACAAGGTTGGTCATTCTAGTCAGGTGATCTACTTTATGGGTGTCACAAGGGACCACAACAATACTATAGCTTCATCTTGACACACTTTCTGGTTTAAAAATGAGGTTGTTGTTGTCGTTGCAGCAGCTAAACGTGCACGTTCAGTGCTGGGGGTTTTGTGTACTTTTCTTTTCTTTTTTAAGATTGAGCAGGCACCAGCATAAAGGAACCTCACGGTGATGTTTTTTGGTGGTTCTGCACTCATTTTTTATGCATTCTTTGCATATAATGAAATTCATATTCTATAGATGGATAACTCGGTGTAGACAGATTCTAGTTGGAGCTTCATCTCGTGGATTTTGTTCGTGTTATATTTGATTTTTATCTCTTTCTTTTGATGTTACACTGTAGAGAAAGTCTCAAAGTACACACAGTAGTGCTTACATCCGCTTCAGCTCTTGATTGTCTTTAAAGCCCCAGAAACTTTGTTTAGAAATACCAATTATTTTTTTAATAACAATGAATATTCTGCATTAAATATGCAACAATTGGTATAATTTAGCAGTTTGATCCGACACTAGCAAAAAGTTGTCGTCAGATTCTGGTTCAAATGTTGGCGAATCCCGATTGGTGCAAGGAAACATGTGACGCACAGTTTCTGAGTGATCGCCACCCACTTCAAACCTGCGAGAGAGCGCAGGCCAAACAGCGCACAGAAATATCTCGTGAAGTAACCAACAAGACGCCGATTCATGTAGGACGACATCCCTCAAAGCTAGAAGTTGATGTTACCAAAGTCTTTGAGAGAGCGCCGTCGTCCAGGATCGTGGTGACATTTAGGTAGTTAAGGTCACTCTGAAGGTTAAACAGATTTAACTGTTTCTTTAGATGAAAAATAATGCTAAGTAAAAAACAAGGTTTACATTAGTATATAGTATATACGCTTGGACTCTATAGAAAACAAATAAAAAGTTAAAAAAAGGTCCCTGTAGACTTGATTCATTATCTTACATCCAAGATCCAGACAATCATTCAGAATCAGTAAAGAGCCTCGGCCGCTGAGAGGGGTCTTCATGCTGGTGTCTGCCTACGTGCTAGACGGAAGGTGGTTCAGTGAGATTATCAATGGCTCAAGTTTGTTTCTGTTTTGCAGTATTTTGCAAATCTTTGTGCACATTGAAGAGGCAATATAGAGATTAACTCTGCACTAGGGCTGGTTTCAGTTCACTCTCAAGCAGTTTGAGTCTGAAAATTCCCTTTTTTCTTGAAAAGTCACACCTCTGCCAACCAATCTTTACATTGTCTCTATAACAAAATTATAAGGAAGTTAGTGAGCAAAAAGAAAATGGACACATACATGAAGGGAACTGAACCCAGTCCTGTTTTGGGAAGGGGGAAACGCTAATCTATATATTGTTACATAGTAATTGCATTTTGGATTTATACGAGAGAAGCACAAGCCAGAAAAAGAGATGTTTTATTTTTCAGTGTCAATTTAACAGCTATGTTGAAATTTCCCAACTATGCAATAATCTCACACACAAAGGATTCACAGCAACACAGAAATTGACCTTTATTGCATTCAGTGCCAGCTGATGCCGTGTGAATGAGGCAGCAGCTCTCACGCTGCACTCACAGTGTGCAGACGTCGCTCCTCCGCATCGCTTTCTGCTCCTGTGGTCTTTGTAAACCGCTGTTTCTTTTGTCCTGTGGACCTGAACATTTCTTCTTGTGACGTTTGGTGTGAAAGGCAGTTCTGAAGGAATCACTTGGGGAGAGCTATAGTCACACTGTAGTACATCCTAGCTTACTATTTTATGTTTAATATGCACTTTGCATCTTAACCACTATAAAGGGCATTGAAACATTCTGCACACGCGCAATTTGAGGCATGTTTTATTTAGCCTGTGGAAAAGCAGTTAGAATATTTTGCATCC
Organism: Scophthalmus maximus; assembly: GCF_022379125.1. Classification (NCBI taxonomy): domain Eukaryota; kingdom Metazoa; phylum Chordata; class Actinopteri; order Pleuronectiformes; family Scophthalmidae; genus Scophthalmus; species Scophthalmus maximus. The sequence continues at coordinate 16,653,570 of NC_061533.1, read as the reverse complement.
TGAAGGGTCGGGCTTCTTCATGTACTATCGATACATATGTCTGTATCTTTGTTGTCCATGGGTAAATCCAAAACCCAACAGCTGCTGCTAAGCTGTTACTTCCCTGTATGATGCTGTCCAGATGCTTTTCGAAACCTGTCAACGCACAGTGAGCTCCGCATCAGTCAGTCATTTGCATTCAAGCATTTTCTTTTTTTCTGGTGTCTATTCATGTCTTCATATTTATTTTCTATGAACATTCCTTGTGTCAAGTATATTTGGCAAGGGCAAATTGACTGTTTCCTCACCACGTCAAATGTAATGGTAATTCCAGAGAATGTACCTGTACACTGAATGTCTGTTTTGACAAGAACATGCCCAAGTTAGGTGACCCACGAAGGCTATTGGTAGGGAAAAAAAAAAAGTGACTAAGTATAAGGCTTTTGATTTCTTTCTGTTTCCGATTCGATTCCAAGTAAAGGGTTCTTAAGGTGGTACTGCAGTATTGTTAAACTGACCCATGGTGACTTTTGTGACACTATTTCTCCTGTCAATACTAGAGACTAAAGACTCCCTCACTTCTGGCGCTTCATGGTACTCTTTTCCTCTCAAGACTTGAAATAGACTGATAAATGTTGTTGTGCTTAAAGAAAAATCAAAATGCTTCAGTGACTAGTAAAGTTTATTTTGTATTCATATATAAGTGACAGTTATTTTACTATTGAATTCAAAAAGTTATCAAGGATTTATGGAGATTACTGAAGTTCCTGATACAGATGCTATGTAAACGCATGATTGACCCTTGTGAACCACTTGCACTTTAGAATATACCCATATACATATATACCCATACTGTGTATATGTTTGGGTTTTTCCTCTGTACTGAAAAGTCATGGAAGATACAAATGCATCAATTGTGTGTCTTTTGCTGATCAGAAATAAAATATTTATCATATCTGGCATATGGTATGACATATGTTGCTTTGCTCATCTTTCGCTCATTTGGATCCATCATCACTCGCATAGATTTACATCAACACTGGACAACTTAATTTAAATGTATATCCTTTAACGCGTCGACATTCAGAACACAACATTCAGAAATGTGTCTCTGACTTCAGGATCTTCATGAAACCTAAGTTTTTCCCTCCACTGATGATAAATAAGCTTAGCGATGCATTTGCAGCCTGACTATGGTTCGCAGCAATGGCATTACAAATACAAGCCCCCTCCCCCCACAAAAGTTTGAGAACGTGCTCATTGGTCCCACAAAATCCACAAAACACATAGAAGTAGTAAACTGCCATGACCTGTTGAGCAAGACATTGACATTGTTCTCTAAAACATTCAGGCTGGCTTTTCTGGTTTCACTTTATCACCATCCCCTAAAAAACCAGACCACAAATCTACAATAAATGTGTCAACCGTGACTCCACAATAGTATCCAGGGCTCTAACCATTTCTAATTTCCTCTGAAACATTAAAAGAAAAAAGGGCAGAAACAGTCCTCGATGCTGCCATCATCCCAAACACTTGGCACCAGATTTTTTTTAAAGAAATGCATCTGTGTGGGTTTCAGCTTCAGCTGAACAACTCGGGGGGGGGGGGGGGGGGGGGGGGCTGGAAAAGACAGTTAAGTTATCGTCAACTGTCTGACACCAGGAAATCAGGCACCAGCTGCATTTTGCTGTTGATTGTTGAGTATTTTAATATGTAAGGGTCCAATCTCTAAACTCCCCACAATGAAAAATCAGGCCCAATAACGGAAGGGCTCAAGGCATCACACTGTTCTTAGTTGCCTCAGTAAAATTACACATATTCTTTCGATTAACACAATTCAAATGCCAAGAGTGTGTTGCCGTGAGATTAGCGTGTCATGTGAGAGTAACAAGTGTCATGTGGACTCAAGGTGGCTGGCGAAGTCTTCTTTTCTGTTCACGTTATGTTTCACATAACCAGTTTCCCACATTGACATCAGCTCTATTTCTGCCCCGTGTCGTAAGGCCGATGCATCAAAATGATTCACCTCGGAGGTGATGAGCCAACATGACAGCAACCCTCCTCCTCTAGTCTGAGCTTCTCTAACAAACCAACTGCCGCTGCTCGAGCCAGGCTTCATCTGAAAAGGTGAGCTGCCAGGTTTCCAACACTTGTCAAGGTTCCCTTTTGAATAAATGTCCTCTGAAATCACCGTTATCTCATCGTCTCTACCACGGACACAAGAGTCCTGGCCATATTACATATCCTCAGAGTGACAGAATAAACAGTACAGAGTCTTCCTTTGTCCTTGTGCATGATTTCCCAAATGGTGACGTTACAGTTTTTATTCTTTATGGACCGTTTTATGTTACAGTGAGGTTGATTTCAAATCTGTATAACACCCTGCTTACAAGATGTTTAATATATCAGTTTCCTTGAGCTTTCTCTTGTAAGGATTGATTTTCAAAGACCTGTAATGCTCGTGCTGAAACTGATAAAGCAAACACTTCAACGGTTCACCGACATCGCTTCGGTGCTCTGTGTGCGTGTGACAAATCCTGCAGGAGCCGCGGAGGAAGATGAAGGATGCAGACACCAACCTCCCGGTGAAAATGAACTTTCTTAAACTTGAGCACAAACGAGCTGAAACTGCAAAGTGCCCGTTTGGTTTGAGAGCCAGAGGAAAAGAGGGGGCAGAACGCAAAAAGGCTCCGTGGACGCTAATCTCAGTCAGAGGGAGATATAATTTCATGCCTATTTAGAGGAGAGTCCTGAAGGGCTTTCTCGTCAGCCGCGTTCCAGTCTCACGGATAGGTGATGCAGCAGCTCTGCACACAGATTCCATCTCCTCCTTTAAAGAGACATCCACCCTCAACCCATCAATGGATATAACACGAGCGCGGTGGACAGAACAAGAGAGTTTTTGAATTTCTTTATACGGCGAGTGTAGACATCTGTCTCCCGCTGAGTCTTTCTGCCCGGTTACATTGCTGCAGTTACGTAGTGGGCAGCTTTTAGAAGCAATTGGGATGGAATGACTGCTCTCAACACACAGAAACCTCTTGTTGCCAGGAAACATTTGAACCGATTTTTGACCCTGCCTATTCACTTTGTTGTCTGTTGCTTGGACTGCTGCCGAGTGTATCACCACCCTGACAATTACAACCGGAGCAATAATGAATAATGACGAAATTAGAATATCATTATGCAGATGCAATTCATACCATCTGCTTGTGGGTTGCTGTTTGTTGTTTTTTTTAATTCAGAGACAATGTTACAGTACCTTCTGCTCCTGAACAATGTTGTATAAACCATCTGCATGTGCATGTGTGTAAAAAATACATCTGCCAGCGATAGGCTCACGGCGTCACGCAGAGATGAGATCGAATGTATGCACGTGTTTCTACACTGATTTTAACAGTGGTGTGCAGAGCACCGAGGGGAGACGCATGCCTGCCCTCCTCGGACAAACACTGACCCTGCAGTCGATGATCATAAATGACTGTGAAGCTTCTGCCCACAATCTGCAGGCAAGCAACAAACCCACCACTGTTTGTCACTGTTTTAACACTTGATCACATTCTGAGGGAGGGAAGCTATGTATCCATGGTGCATGCATTGTGTCAGCAATTTGATGGGACAAAATGAACAATGCACTGTGCCTAGTGCGGTATGGCAATTGCCTCTCCCCTCTCCCAGTGTGTTTTATATTCATTATGTCCTTCTCTTTCCCATGAAACTTGTGGCATATTCATCAGCAGTGTGACAAATTAGATGTGCAGTGAAATGGAGTATGACTGAGAGCAGTGGAAGATTAGATCCACTCCAATCTTACCCAGCAATCACCATCCCTTCATTTCTATGGGGAAATACCCAAGGACGGGGAAGAAAATTAGATCAAATTTTTACTGGAGAAAGCGCTGGAGTGGCAGGGGAAAGAGATGAAACAGAGCATTTTCCATTTCTGCCAAAACATCTCTCCATTTGACTTGGAATCAAATGCAACGCAGCTTTTGGTTTTGGATATGCTGAAGACATTCACCCAAACATTTACTCTGGCTGCAGAGCTGCACATAAAACATAGGTAGACAGATCAATTGTAAGTAATAGGTTCACTGCATTATGTCACCATCCATTTTGCACAACGCTAGGCCATTTGTGCACCAAATGTCGACCCTAGTAATCAGACTGATGGAGCAAATTGAGATTCATATTCAGTCACTTCAGTGTTGCAGCTGAAATGCTCTCAAACACTTCCAAATGTGGCTTTTCTCTTGCAGCACCTGACTGTTTTAACTACTCTCCAGGTGAACATTGAACATAATATAAAAGATGGGCAGGTTTTATCAGTGTGGATGAAGCACATATAGTTTTAAATATATGATTTCTTTAGTTAGATTTTCTTAAGACTTGGAAGAATACTACAGGGCCATAGAAGAGAAAGTCACCTGTAGGATCTTCTAGAAAAAGATTTCAAGTTAAGATCAAGTGTGAAGGAATAGACGATTGACGAGGTTGAGATTAAGATAATCTACCGCCTGTGTCTTAAGTTTCCTTTTGTGTTGTTTAGTGAAACGCTCCCTGCATTGAAATGACACTGAATTGGTTGCAAAGGTTCATTCAAATCAGTGTGTCCAGTCATTTGTGAGCTGAACATGAAATGCGATTCACAGGACCACTCTGTGCAACACTCAATGAACGAATGACATTCTCTCACTTATCGATCATCCAGTGTGAATAAATCCCTCGTCTATCAGAGCGCTCGGATTCAACACAGTGTGGCAGAGACATCTAGTGGCTGAAGTGCGGTCGCACCAAATTCTTCATACAGGTCCAAAAAAAGCCCTCCAGCATGCAGAGTGTAATTCCAAACAACAGGTCAAATTCACAGGCACTGCACACCTTAGCCGATGATGATGTAGCTGTCATGTTTGGTCATATCAAACTGAAATGGTCATTTCACATATGTCATTTTGGTTGTTGTTCTATTTTCAGAATGAATCTGCTGAACTTCCTCGTCCATAATTGTGGTCGTAGATCCACAAATGCAAAAACACTTCTAAAACAACCGCTGAAAATTGTTGTTACAGAAGACATAGGTAAACCGTGACAGTGTTAAATAGATGCCACATGCTGTACGCTCAATATCTTGCGTGTAATATTGAAGTCGTTTTAAATTTTCACTCCATTGCGGTACACCGCAAACATTACATGTGATTGTGTTTGTTCATCTGCAGATGTGGTTTAAACATACCGAAAGACCAGCGCTGACTTTTCTCTTTTGATTCTGCAAATTGCCACCACGGCATCATTCCCAGGAGGGAACAACTGAGTAGGACAGGCAGTCATGGTTGAGGTGAGATGCTACTGTTTTCTGAAGCACTGGTGCCGTTAAGGATGCAGCCCCAGGAACGGGTTGGGGCGACATTTATCTTGTCAGATGCATCAGAGGAGTTTGCCAGCTGATGCAGGTGATAGTGAGTAAGATTTGGAAAAAATGACTAATACACCATAGTACTATTATTAAAATGTAAAGTATGACTTTGACGAAGGTAAGAATGACCCATGCTCTGTGTCATAAGGTGATTAGGAATCTTCATTGTCAGTGTGTTTCTATGTCAACCTAAGTGGAGAGAGAATATAAGAAACACATGTCATGACTATACTGGATGAGTCGTCACCAAACAGTTCGAGAGTATCTTTAATTGCATATTAGCCAAAGGAAAAGATGGGTTCAGTTTCACTCAGTGCAAGGCGACTATATCTCCTCTTTCAGCTGCTATCAGCCTCCTATTTTGCCGCATGATGAATTAGGGGATATTTTGTGGTAAACTGCACTTAGCTCGCTTCTTATATTACAGTGAGGGGACATGCAGAGGAATCAATAGGAACGGCTTTGATTTTAAGCATCAGGAGTGACAGAAATGTTGCTCCGAGCCTTCGGAGAACACTGCAGTAGTGATTAAGTAATTTACCCATCAAACTGGACACCCTGAAATCCCTTAGGTGTCAAACAACTCACAGTTAGCTTGTGACTTCTTTTGAAGTTCAGGTTTCTTGGTTTGTCAGTATGAGGCACTTGTTTCACAGATACAGATACCGCCGACGCAGATGTTGAAGCCCACACCTCACAATCCACCGAATGCAAAAATAAATAAATGAATTTCAAAAAGTAAAGTCACGTTTTTCCTATTTCAGTATAGCAACAAATTCAAAAAATATTTCCTAAAGGGCATTTTGCATTTTACTATGAAATACTCTATTATTAACTTTTGTAATTGTATTTCAGTTGTGTGAATTTACACATTAACATGGAGAGAAAGTGAATATCCCTATTTTAATCTTTTATCTCACATAACTAGATGCTAATTTCCCTTTAACCCTCTGAGCCCAAACCTGTCGTACACGACCGAAAATGCGTCATCTTATAAAAGTCCTCATGACATTTGATCAGTTTATGCCAGCAACTTACCGTTTGTTTTGATGTGAAGGTGACACTTGCGCCGTTCCAGGCTTCCGTGCGACCGTGGCCCTTTCAGTAGATCTGTAGTGCGGCCTGGAACTTCCGAGTCTTTTCAGAGACTTTGTCCAACATGTCCATGATGATAAATCCAACATTGAACGACTTTGATGATCATTTTCATCCTGTTTTCCAAGACGTAAAAGGCCACTGTTGCTGTTAGCGGACTTCTAGCCGTCCATTTTAGATCAACTTGACCAATCAGAGGCTGTTGTCTACTGCTGGGAAAAAAAGATTTTACACTGAAAACAGGACCTCTCACTCCTCCTGTTTACTCCTACTACTGTGCCTTATTGGGTTGAAAAATCAAAGGACTTACTTGTACATAAAAATATACATAACTTTGGATTTGAATGTTTTGAATTGTTTTCCCTTATAGCGAGGCTTCAAAGAACAGCTTTCAAGAGGGAAAAATCTTCATCATTGTTGTTTGGTGTGACATTATAATGAATGTCTGTGAGATTAAATGTCCGTTTTGTTTTTTCTTTTGTGTTTATGGTCATATAACTATTTCTAACTATATCACTGTAGCATACATATTATGCTAGCATAGGTTGTCCTGAAAAAAATCAATGTATATAACTTGACTGTACTGTTGAGGTTTGACAAGCATTATCACACGAGGTGACGCCGCAGACCAAAAATAGGAAAATGAATGACAATTGATGACCACATTCACTTTACCAGACCTGTAGGCTTTTGGCCAGTAGCACTTCAGTTCACCAAGAAATAAAACCACCCCTCACTTTCTGGTCCAGCGCTATATTGAATTAGCAAGACTTCATAATAGCATTAAAACAAACAGACCTTGGCAATAAACAACTATGAATGACTCATATGGATTGAATTCGTGAATTAACGTTGTGCTATATGCCCCAGAAAATATGTACAAATAGGAAATGGGTTATACTAAAATGTAGGCAAAAAGTCTCTTTAACTAATCAAGTTCCAGGTTATCGTAATAAAACCTCACAATGATGAAAAATACTTCGACAAAACAAATAAAAGCTCTTCATTAAGTTTCTACATAGACTTTTAGATATCAATACAGTTATTGGAGGTGTTTAAATTTGACCCTTAAGCTGAACTCAAGGCCTTAAGGCTCGTTTAGACCACATCTGCAGCAGCTTTAAGTTGAACTCCAGACACAGGGACCTCTGAGGACATTTAGTCGATTTCTACAGGACACTGCAACTGGGTTTACTGAAGCCCCGGGCAATCAATCTGCTGCGGTTCGGGTGGCTTCTGAGGCATCAGATTGGTTTTGTTTCAAGCAACACAAACCTGTTTTCACATGTTGCCTCTTCTTACCACCCGGTGGATGTTTATTGCCCTTTTTTTTTTGTTCATTCTGTCCATTCAGCTCTTTTCTGATTTGATCTGACCCTCAGCAAACTGCTTAACATAGCTCTCCCCAAATGTAACCGGAGAACAGCTCCAACTGAACTTCACGTAACTTTTCAGGAATATTTAGGTGAATCGGCAACTGGCACTGGTGCAGTCAGAGAGAAGAAGCTCCTTAAAACTTTTAAACATCATATCCTTTTGATGGAGCAGCAGTTTTACCATGATACAGATGTGCATATATTATAAACAACACTGTGTCTAGTATCCGTTTATTTAGGACAGACAGAAACCATGATGCCTATTTTTTAAATCAAAATATGAGTTGTCCCCATTGGGGGTTTCTTTTCTTCATTTGTCTTTACTCATATTGCTCTAAAGAAAGGGTCACTCTGTGATCTGTCCAGTGACTGCTACAAAGCCCTGCAGTGCCCAGACCTGTGCATGCAGGTCAGCTCCACAGATCCCGCCGCGGGACAGCCCGTGTCTGTCCTTGTTCCTGTCTGCGCGGACGCGCGTCTCGGCCTCAGTCATGCATCGCGGGCTGGCGCCGCCGCCTCTCCACTTCCACAACATCAGGTGTAATGTTACTGTTTGTTGTGGCCCGGGAACACTAATAATGTGGCTGGAAAACAATGTTGATGGTAAGGCTGTTCAACATCACGCAAGATCACTCAACCACCCCCCCCCCCCATCACCCACGAAGACCTGATGAAGTGCCTGGCTTTGGCTCATGGTTTCTGTGTGCACTGAATAAAACAGATGTTTAAAGTGGAGAAGTTTAACTTGTGTCTACTGATGCAAATGCACGTTTCTACAACATTGTCGGCTACACACTTTTTTTTGGACAATCTAATATTTGTTAAAGTAAAGCTCCCCCCCCCCCCCCCCCCCCCCCCCCCCCCCCACACACACACACACACATACTAAGACCCTGATTCAAAACGACTTATTAACATCTCTGCACCAAGCAACACCTTCCCTGACACAGGACAAAATACAACTATTCACGCACAGAAATATGTTCCCGGGTTTATAGTTGACCTAGAGTTATGGAACTATGCGGTCTTATGTCTTAATTAAGCGTCTTGATTGCGCCTCCTCTCTGATGATGAGAGGAGTTCCTGTAAGGTGAGAAGAAGGGCAGCTGCGGAACTGCGCGCAGGGTGTTGGCCGGTGTGTCGGAGTAGGGGCGACAGACACATATCTCTCTCTCCCCTTCAGCCGGTCCTTTGAATGATTTCAATCTTCCAGGGCCCTCACTCATCAGTCAGTCGAGAGGCGCGTCCGGCAGCATCACCAGCAGCTCGGGCACAGCGCGTTGAACAAAAAAAGGATACAAACCAAACAATTTGCAGCAAAACTTAAAAAGGGTGGGCATGCATCCCAGTTCAACTCCAACCTCGACGCCCTTTTCGGTCAAGGATATTTTGAACCTGGAGCAACACAGGGACTTTGACAATGGATTTCTGGCGACGGACCAAGTTGTTCCGATGCATCACCATCACCACCACCAACATCATCAACATCATCATCAGCAGCAGCAGCAGCAGCAGCAGCAGCAGCAGGCTGTGTCCAGGAGCAGGGACTTCTACGTCTGCCGGCCAGAGCCGTGCGCCTCCGGGACGCAGGAGAAGCTCGACGCACACAACTCCGCAGCAGAGGATGAGTTCAACGATCGGGGTGAGACGATGGACACCACGGTCGAATCCGGTCCCCTCCCGCAGGCTGGTGGCTGCTTGTGTGGAGCCACAGGCCGCAGACGGAACGGGGCCTTTTTTGTTTTGCGCCTGATCCCATTGCAGGGATGAAACACGGCCCACGACCTGCCATCGAGCAAATGTTATTCATGCTTTTACTCAAACAAGCCATTATGGAGAAGCCCGCGTATTTATTATATTTTGCCCCAAAACATCCATGATTATACATTTGTGAAGATAAGAAGGAGCAATGAATTATGACTAACATCAATCATCATTAGTGTTGTTATTAGTGTTGTTTTTAAACCTGTTTCTTTTGGTACTTGTTTTTAATCTGTGGCACTTTGAGATTGCTTTAGGCAATGAAAAGTCCTTTATAAATGAAACAAATATCACTATTATAATGATGTGGTCGCTGTGATCATCTGCACTCGTTATAAATGGGGCGCACGCAGTTTTGCTGTGACGTTTCTTTAACTTCAACACGAAATTTCAAGTCCGGCAAAATTAGGGAAATACACACATATACTGAGACCACTCCTGTATTTTCTTTCATTTCTTATGCTTGTCGTTTAAAAACATAAGAAACAAAATTTAGAAACGCGTAAATTTAGAAAAACACACCCAATTGACATATTTCAGCCCAGACATTTGTTCCGACGCGTTGTTGCATCTTTATGTCGTTTTTCAAACGAGTAGCAGGAGAAGTCTGTGAAGTACGAATAACGTAATGCAAAATAGAGCCTGCCGTGGAAATAATATATGCAAACATGCGGTCTCTTGTAATAGCAAATCAATAATTCTGATCACCATCCAACAGATGTTTATTTTATTTAGGAAAATAAAATATCAGCAAATGTCATGAGTTTGTCTATCTTATGTATCACATGTGCTCTGCGTGCACGTGTTGGATTTCTTTCCTTCTTTCTTGACGTTTGAACGAACTCGACGTTTGTCCGTGTGTCTCCCGCAGAGACGAGCGGTGCCGACAGTTCACCCGAGCGCGACGGGAGCGCGCAGCGCAGGCCCCGGCCGCGCAGGAAGCCCCGGGTCCTCTTCTCGCAGTCCCAGGTGTCCGAGCTGGAGACGCACTTCAGGCGGCAGCGCTACCTGTCTGCGCCGGAGCGAGAGCACCTGGCCCGCGTCCTGCAGCTCACCTCCACGCAGGTGAAGATCTGGTTCCAGAACAGGAGGTACAAGTGCAAGCGCCAGACGCAGGACAAGTCCCTGGAGCTGGCCGGCTACGCGCCCGCGCCCGCGCCCCGGCGGGTCGCGGTGCCGGTGCTGGTGCGGGACGGGAAGCTGTGCGGCGCGGCCTCGCACCCGTCGCCTTACAGCGGGACTCTTGGACACTACGGCGCCGTGTTCGGGTGTGGAAGCGGCGGCGCGTACGGCTGCGGGTGTCACATCAACCCGCTGGTCGGTGCGACGGGCTGCGGCGAGGGGCCCTTCGTCCCCGGACACTGCCAGGCTTCCCCGGGGGACGTGAGGGCCTGGTGAGCCGCAGGGCCATCCGTGTTCTCTGTGGTACAAAAAAAAGCTATTCAATATTCCAGTGTCGTTTCTTTTTTTTTTGGACTGTATATTTTGTGTGGAATTGTGTCTGTTGCCTATGTTTTTTTCTCGTTAGGAACAAGTCAGAGGATAAACTTAAAAATCAGCTGATTGGTAAAATACTGTAGTGAAGACTACAGATTATTTTAGGATATTTCTCTGCGATAAGCCCTAACCCTAACCCTTCATTAAGATATGAAATTCCTTTTTGTTTTTTCAAAGGTTCGTTGTATTTTATATGAAATAAATATTTGACATGCTCCTAGTTTGTTATTTTTTCGTTGATCTGTTCTGACTGGTTTTTGAAAATGATTATCGAGTAAAGGAAGAAGAAATATTTTTGAAGTACTTTTACCAGTACAAAAGCAACGCTTTCATAAATACCAATAATATATATAATAAACCTCGTTCAATCATACCAAATTAAATAACACGCCTCGATCCGCTGCTTCCAGTGGAATTGTGTTATGTTCCTCATATAAGGTCCGATTAAGAACAACCCACCCGATTAGAAACCCTTTGGCTAATAAGTCACGGCGCTTTTCCTCTGCGCACTTTATCAAACACAGGCATCGAAAAGCTAATGGAGGCGCTGACATCTGACCCGAACTGTGCTGCTCTATCAATCTGAGCTCATTATTGTCCCATTCACAAATCCGCTGATAAGGCCGGGGAGCTTGTCCCGTCCCGGTGCTTTGCTTAGTAAACAAACCCGCAGACAGAGTGGCTCTTTAACTTTTCCAAACTTTCAATCAAACTGGAAACACTTCCAGTCTGACCTGTCACTCACCGACGAGCCGCAGATAAGACGACACTTACTTGCACTGCAAAAAAAAAAAAAAAAGAAGAAAGAAGAAGAAATTCGTCGGTTTGATTTGACTTAACATCGTTATGAATGATATGGAGACACTAGGCGGGATCACACCTTGAGCTTACACTATAGGTTGAAAAACACACTGGAAGCTGTTATGTATTTCATCCGAATAATAAATTGATTAATTGACATGGCCCGAGGAGGAGAAATCTCCATCTCTGCACAGATAAGGATGAAGCTGCAGACAGAGAGGAGACCAGGGACCCTCTAAGAGATCAGATAATGCCTTTGTGTGTGTGTGTGTGTGTGTGTGTGTGTGTGTGTGAGAGAGAGAGAGAGAGAGAGAGAGGAAGAAGAAGAAGCAGTTAAATTGCATTAATGTGTGTGTTTGAAAACCTCTCGGTTTTAAACAAGTAAACGGTTTTAACGGCCATTGCTGCCTTTTTGTGCAAAACTAATTCATTCCTGGGATCACAAATATGCGGTTATTCACAGGTTGGGGTGAGCACGACTTGAATTGGCATTCATATCAGTCAAAAGCATAGAAATGTAATCTTTCTTTGGGTTTTCCCTCCACCTCACTCTGCCTCATAGTCTACTATAAAAGTTGCCGTACCTGGCCTTTATTCACTCAAGCTGTTTAGTTACAGTAATCGATAACTTACTTACAAGGGGAATCTATATTTTCAGTTGAGCTGGGACACACTGATGAATCCTTCCAGTTTCGATCAATCAGCAGTTATGTATTGACCCTGCACTCTCACACTCACACACAATTTATTTGGTACAACAGGTTAATGTCCGTAATGGAGAGATTAGTGGACTCACACAGTGATGGTTGTACAACTGGGCAGGTCATTCAGGCATTCAGGGGAAGTTGGGCCGGCCACCCTTTGCTTTACCCGAGGAAATGCAATGCAGATATTAGGCTGAGTGATGCTGTCAAGTATCTGTTCTTTACTTGGCTCAGGGATATGATTCGACGAGGTTTTTCCTCTGACCTGTTAACTAGTTGAGCAAGATAAACAGGGACCAAAGCCAGACTATGGAGCCGGTTATGACACTCAGATGAAACTGAATCAGCCAGTGGGACCCCGCCACAGCAGCTTAGCCTATAGGAAGATGCCATATAGATGTATGAGGCCGGGTATCGGTCAAGCAGCTGTAAAATATGTCACGTCAGTTTAAAAGTTTAGGTTAGAGCAAGAGAAAGATGCCGCCTGCTACGGGGCCCATTGATAGGTCAGATTCAGATTACTTTATTAATCCCAAAGAGGGCAATTCATTTTTTCAGTCTGTCCCATCCTTGCAAAAAATATGTACATAAATAAATAGATACGTAGCTCACAACAGCGATCAAACATCCACATCAGCATCCACATCCACATCATGAACAAGCCAGTGACAGTGCACGGATCCGCGGGTTGCGTTAAGTAGCCTGATAGCTGAAGGAATAAAGGAATTGGCATAGCGATTCGTTTTTTCGTACAGGCCCATAATAGCGCGGGCCTGACGGCATGACCAAAAGTTCACTGGAAAGTACATGGTCGGGTTGAGTTATTATGTTTTTCAGCTTTCTGGACCACTCGTTTCTTCCAGAGAAAGCTGAGATCCTGTGACTGTGCTCCAGTGATCTTGGAGCAGAACTTGACAGTGTTCTGGAGACGGTTTGAAAAAGTTAAAAGACTCTCGATAAAAGTTTGATAACAGTCACATAAGATTCGAACACCATTTAACGTGAATGCTTGGTTTTGCATGGAAACCCCGACCCTTGTGTTGCGTATAACAGTGTATTGGTGACTGCTGTCATACACACATAACAAATAATGGACTGCTGAGGTGCTAATGGGTTGGAAAGTGGCTGAGAAAAATGTGGAAGAACAAGTTTCCTGTTGTTGAGAGAAGAAGAGATAGAGAGAGAGACAGAGAAGGTGAGGGGGGGGGGGGGGGGGGGGGGCTCTGACAGAGTGGTACAAATGAAAGCAAAGTCTCTGAATAAAGATGCCTGATTGCACTGTTATGATTTACATTTCATGAGGGTCAGTTTGAACAGAGGATGACGTGACTCTGGTCATCATTGAAAGACCCATTATGGTTCATTCAGGGGAAGAAAAAAAAAAAGGTTTTAACTCATCCTGTGAAGTCATCAACTTTAGAAAAGGCGGATGTCTCATCTTGGGCTGTGTATTGACGTCCCTTTAAATGCCCGACTGATAATCTGGTGTTTGTGACTGAGACGCTTTTACAAATCCAGGGATCAGTTTTCCTCTGTCCGACCGTCCGGCCAACTGAAATCATCATAAGAGAATGTTGATTCTATCCACGAAAGATAAGCACTGACGGTGCATAATCCGGCTTCTTTTAGACCCAACCTTTGGTAAAACAGCTCATTGTGTGGTTGTTCCCGTAGCTCCACGTGGCTGCTGGCTTGTTTACCCTGTGAGGACCCGATGTGTTGCCTTAAAGCTCCCTCTGTAGGGGGAGACTGAAGGGTTGAAGGTTTGTCTGTTCCTCTGCAGCCCCACGACGAAATGTTTGTTGTGTCACACACAACGCACGGAGGGAGGAACTCGTGCAGTACCCCAGGTGGAGGAAACAGTACAATGTAAGACTGATGCAGAGCAGATAAAACTGTAAGAAATACTACTGTTACAACAACAACAAAAAGTCTTGAGACAAAGAAATGGCAGGGAAACAACGGAAGATTGATGGCACAACAAGTAGCTGTGCCTTTAAGAAAACATTGTCAGCATACACTACCCGCTGCGGAAGACAAACGTCTTTCCAGGCGGAAGGGTTAGAGGTTCTACTATGTCATCATGTCTGGCGCACAACTATGAGGCTGAATATTGTCATAATGAACGCCTGGGACACATTCAAGCAGAAAAGAGGTGTCATTGTTTTCAAATGCGAGCAATCATGTGGATTGTCGCAGAATAAGGGCAGAGGATGACAACATCTTTAGAGCGCTACTCTTTTAGCCCCTCACTGGCCCCCACGTGAGCGTGAGATGCATTTTTTAAAGTGACCAAGAGTTTGTCTACACTTAAAAATAAGGGAGTTTTCCATGGAATCAATCAAGTTGCAAAAAAAGCAATTTTTTTTCTTCTTTTACCTGACAGTCTACTGTATGATCCAAAAAATACACACATAAGGGCTTTGAAAACAGAAAAGAACAACCGTGTCTAGACAGACTGATAAAAGCTTTCTGTGCTTACAGGTCAACACACTCTGCTCCTGCAGACAGATGGCTGCAGACAAAGGATTCAAGGTGAAGCATATCATTCGAATGATCTTAATGCGCCGTTGACAAGACAGCAGCTAATGCTTGAGAGGAATCTCGGTAGATTTAAAACAGACGGGTTTGTGACGATCTACAGACACAGGACAGAAACACGTTCAACTTTCACATCCGACACTGTGGCTCCACATCATATTGCACATGAAGTACACGGCACTTAACAATAGTCAAAGTGGGATAACAGAAAGCAAGTTGCTGCACTTTGAAATGAAACCAGTGATGATACAAACAGTCACCAGCAGCGTGTGACACTGTGGTGCCGGTGACTCCTTGGCGAGTGGTTGGTCGTTACAGGGAAGCTGGCGGAGTCACCCGGGGCCAGGGGGCACGGGGAGGACCACGTTTATCATACATGCATTTCCAAATTAAATGAAGCGCGAGAGGACTCCCAGAGGAGCGCAGACACTGCCTGGAAATGTCTCAGTCTCTGGAGAAAAGGTCAAGCCGAACCACGGAGAACAACAAATAAACAGCCACTGAACAATGACTGCGTCCGCTCAGGGGACGGTGAGCCCAAATGTGTCAAACTCATTAGTGCTGCAGTGGGTTCGACCACCCAGCAGCCGCAGACGACCGGGTTACTGCCCCGAGCTGAGGGAGGCATGGAACTCAAGACAGAGATCCATCAGACTTAAAGGACATACAGTTAAATTATACCTTGGAAAACCAACACATTTCTCACAATAACTTTTTAATATATCTAGATATGTTGATGGATTGGAGATACAGATTGTCGCTGGATGTAAGTCCTATATAGTTCATGAGAATACACCGTTTGCTTATTTTATAGGTAGAATATTGGAAGTTAAATTCCCTTGTTGTAGGTTTCTTATATGTCAATAGTTTACTTCTCAGTATTGCATATAGAACATATACATTGGTTGTCAAGCTATCAGATACAAAATCATGTATGAGCTACTATGAAAGAAACCATATATCATATTTCTTTTATATGACAAACTCTACAAAATATAAGTCGTTTTGAAATATATAAATAATGTGTAAATTGCCAAAATGAACAAACAGACTCATATATGTTGTAAAAATCGACAATATGTATGTTGTTCATTTTGTCGGTTAACACGAATAGCATTATCATATATATATATATATATATATATATATATATATATATATATATATATATATATATATAATTCCTATTTTGCATAAGACATTACAAGGTTATGGTAGAAAAGTGAAATGATACAGCAGTTTACAAGTACTTAGAGCCACTTGTCCCGCCTTCTTCACATGTCAGTGCAATGTGGATGAACCCGCCTCCGCTCCTGTATAAATTCAGACCGTGTGAGTGTGTGAGGAGACACTCTGCTCCAACCCCGTCCCCCGGCTGCAGCCCTCTGGCACCGAGAGGCCATCCGATCCTTGGATTACCGGATGGAAATGTCTGATACGGTTAAACCTCTGACCTCCTTCCTCATAGAGGACATCCTGTCCGTTAAGGACAGCACAGGATTTAATGGCAAATGCTGTTCGCACAAGATGGAAAGATGTTCACACTGGGCAGAAGACTCTGAAAAGTTGGCGGAGAATCTCTGTCCTCGGGAGACGGCTTGTGGAGTAAAGACAGGTGAGCTGCAGACTTTCACTGACAGGAATGTGACAGTGGATAAACAAGCACCCCCCCAAAGATCTTTGTATTGGATTTGAATTCGCAGAATAATGTTTTAGAGGATTGATCACAATTTTTGCGCGATACATTATAGGTCTGACCAGAGGTTGTAAATTAAGTTCTGAGGAGAGAAAGAGTATTTTTATTCAGTGTGGTGGTTGTTTACCTAATGATCATGGACATCTTGATGTGCAGACTATACCATACTGACGAGAAGAGCGATACGCAATGTAATGACCTGTTCCCATCTGTTCTTCACAGAGTCTCTGGACACATCCTGTCCCAGCACCTCGCAGTCCCGCGGTCTGTCCTCCACAGGGAAACAGAGGCGCTCCCGAGCTGCGTTCACACACCTCCAAGTGCTTGAACTGGAAAAGAAGTTTGACCACCAGAAATACCTGTCTGCCCCGGAGAGGGCTCACCTGGCCAGCACCTTAAGACTCACAGAGACCCAAGTCAAAATCTGGTTTCAGAACCGGCGGTATAAGACCAAACGAAAGCAGCAAACGTCAGAGTTCTGCAAGGATGTGTACAAAGCCGACGGACTGGGCATGAGAGAGGATTTGGTGCGGTCATCACTAATCACCTCCTTCTGCAAAGCCTACCAATACAGACCGTACCTGTGGGACTACAGGGGCCCCTGGGGCCCTACGTTATGGTGAAAGTGGAGCGGTGACTTCTAATCAGTACAGTTTATCTGATATTTAAGTTCAATGTTCCTTTTCAAAGTAGATTCTTTATTAATTGCAACTGAATCTAATGTGTGGCCACGTGTTACCTTCACCAGTCTGCCTTTTAAAATGGGTTGGCTAAAAGCATGTCATACATAAAATCACACAGATCTAGATTTGACCTCTGAAGTCACTTGTGGGTTTCTTGATTAATTCATCAATGAATAAACTAATGCTAATACATTGTATCTGCTTTAAAGGTTTTGTGTTAGAATATATAGAAAATACATTTTGGACAGTTTTTGGGAATACCTGTCAAGTTGAACTATGTTTCTGACAGTCTATATCTACTGGTTTGTTCTGCTCAAATATTCTGCTTGAATATTACTATATAACTATAATCTATACTATATATATCAAATTATACTTGTATATAATTAAGGTTAAATGCACTGTAGTTGAAGTAGTAGTTGTAGTAATGTTGAATTTGATAGCTATTATGGTATAAACTATATTATAAGAATAACACTGTTAGACAGTGTTTATACTGGATATGAGTCTGTGTGATATGAGGTGAGGGTGAAAGATTCTTATAATATGAAAATTGATCTGCTCATCAGCTATCTTGGGGTGACAGAGGAAATTAGTTTAAAATTAAGATTAAAATTTGGGGAATTTATCTCAAAACTGCTCAGTCTGGAAATCCAAAAAATAAATTATAAACTTATTAGATCATGGTGAAATTATAGACAGTGGTGTTTTGGTCAAAGAACAGTATGAATGAAATAGAAAAAGCAGAAAATCTGGTTGACTGAAGATATGAAAAATATGACATAGTCACTTCAACCTCATTGCGTCCAGATGATCGGTCTTTGTCTTGCACTCTCAGGTTCAATCTGCTTTGCTTGCACTACTGTGGCACGAGGTGGTGAACGCATCTTGTGCCTCAACTCATGAATGTGAAACTAATTATTGGAGTAACAAAACCTGTTTGTTAACACGACCGCCGCTGTGAGTCATACAGAGACCAGATCATAGATACAAGATAATTTTTTATCTGAAGTCCTTTGGCAGGTCAGAACGAAGAGTAACAAACAGTACAGGGAGGAAACAACATGTGAAATAACACAAGAAGAAACACAAGACAAAACTATTGGGGAAAATGACAAAAAGATATAGGAATTAGAGGGGAAAAAAAGTGTTTGTAGAACAAATTAATTTTACCTCATTATTTTACTTTAAACTTTGCAAAAACTATTTCAATTGATTCCATTGTAAATTAACATTAGTGGAAAAAAGGTGACAGAAAAGCACATACAGAGCTATTTTCAATCTTAATAATGTGGTTGTTTTTTAGGATGGCCCCTTCAAATATGCTGCAAAATATCTGCTTAAACCACTGAAACATTGGGCAAGATCAAATTCAAAAAAAACGTTCATAAAATGTGAATTGAACTACTTCCCATTTATATAAATAGTTTTACGTTGTTTACAAAGCACCCCATAGTTTTAGATATTACTTAGTCATGATTATATTTTTAGTAATGATCCAGAGTGTATGTGGTATAACCCTTATACAACCAGAATCTTAGTATACTGAAGCTTTGTTGAAAAAATTACGAAAACATAAATTCCTGTGTGACCTCTTCCAAAAATCTATTGATGCTCATGCAATAAACAGTATAAAGTCTTCCTACACATCGTTTTAAATGTTACACAGGCCTTTTGCTTCGTGAATAAACCATTGTAAAATAAGGTTTACTGCAGCCATGGGCTCTCTCTCTGTGGCTGTGGAGCCACGTGAAGATAAACTGGTTGCCCGGCAGTTGCATTTGGCTTAAAGGTTGTGTATCAACCACCTGCATATGTCTGTATAAGACACAGTAAGTACTTGAGCTGCACTGCTCTCAGATACGGACGGCAGATGGTTATCTTTGAGCCTATTGATATTATCCATACCTGAATGTCTCCTTTGGTTATCACATGAATTCCTGTATGTACGCTGTCCTCAGCAGGTTAAGTCACTGCCTCCTTGGTCGCGAGGCTGAGCCTTCAGTCTGTACCACATACAACACATTATTTCTGAATAATACAGTCGTCATAATTTGACATTTCAATTTGAGTAATTATTAATTTAGAAAGTTCTAACAGCATTATATCGCTGTCATCATTGTCACCTACATTGTCTGGTTTTTGAGGTCTAGTAAAAATGCCTATTGCACACACACAAAACAGGGAAATCATCACATGGCTCTGGCAGGATACTCGAGTCATGTCTCACAATATGCTAAGTCAGCTGACAGCTATTCAAAGGCCTTTTCATTCATCCGTTTGCTGCTGCTGCTGCTGCTGCTGCTGCTGCTACAGGGAAGCGTCTCCTCCTCCTCCACTCATCGGCTTTCGAATCGGTTGCGTCTCCTCTCTCCAGAGATTAATGGAGATGAATTGTTAACGACCACTGCTGCGCTGTATATCCACCGCATCCGTAGCGTGTTAAACCATTGTGTGAGGCAAAAGTATTACAGTTTTCAGAAATGTAAAGTGCCAAATTTATGAAACAAAACCAAGACTGAGTTTGTGGAATCACAAATTTCCGCCTTATATTTGAAGCACTGCATGCGTCTTTTTGAACGAGACATTTCTCCCCTTTGTGGTAATTGCATTATACACAGAGAGGATCTCTTAATCTGCCAAGTGTGCCTCTATGACCGAACACAAGTCGGGATGTAAGGTTGTGAAATATGTCCTTTGGAGATCATTTAATAGTTGTCAAGGAAAAAAACATTACAGATTAACCAGACATTATAGTTAAATCACCCAGTATTTAACTGAAAAGAGTAACTTTGAAATATATGTAACAAAGGTTCATTCCAACAATGTGGCCTGAGAAGTGAGTATATATCCTGGTTCGTGCAGGTTGGCATGCTGAGCTGACTCACTACACAGCCTATAACAGTGATGATAAGATGCCAGGCAGGATTTAGGGCTTTAAATATTTGAGACGGGCAAGTTTGTAGTAACACAACCAAAGTGTGAGCAGCAGAGGTCTGATGGGACTGAGAGCATGAGAGCCCTCACGGCAGTAACCCGCCCCTCTCCTCTTTGAGATCTGTCTTGTACTGAGACATGATGTGTCCAGAGTATTATAATCTTAATATTTTTATTACTTACAGAGAATATATGTTTGTCTCCACAAACATCTTCTGTCACTTTGCTGTTTTCACATTGAGTGACTATCTCCTTCAAACAAGCATCTATATGAAGTTAGTTGCGATACTAAATGATACTACTGTGACATGTCTTACAATGTAGAAGCTGAAGAAATGAAACCAGACATGAATCTTAACGACGTCCTGAAAGTGGAAATAGATAACTTTTTTGGCTTAAACTTGTCAATAAGATGGTTAAAATGGATTGCACAGTGCAAGGGTGATAGAAAACTGACACCATCTGTGTTTATACTGTTCCCCTATAAGTCTTGATTTCACTATATAATTCTCGTGGCCCCCGGGATGCGGTTTACACAGGAAAAATTACGGCTCAATTTTACGGCACAAAGGAACTGCGCTACCGATTGTGTAACCACAACGAGGAGGAGAGTTGCGTTCTCCAGGGATGGAAATGGCAGACGGTGGAACATTGACTAAAACAACTTAACCCTTGCAAAAGAAAACAAGGAACAAAAGCAGGTGGAGAAGGAGAGCGATAGCAAAAGAGATGAAACGACTGAACCTCGGAACTTGCATTGAGTCCGCGGAGAGAGCCCCCGGGACTTGACGGGTTTCAAAAACGACACGCAGTTCGCCTTCTTTCTATCAGAGTCACATAACCGGCCTACTTATCAATGCTAATGGTGATGCTAGAAAGTGAAGTCGGAGCTTCAGTGCACATACTTCTTACTTCTCCTCCGTTATCTCCAAAGTGATGCTGACAACATCCTCAGGAGCCAACTCTGAGGAAGAAGTACTTGCGTCCGTACGAGTGCAGCGTCTTTACGACACCGACCAAACAATTATACAACCTGGAACCGCCGGGGGGCACAAAAGTTGACTGTTGTCTGTCAAGCCACCGCGGCGTCACCCATTGGTCTGTCGACAGCTGTTTTGAAGCCTTTCCGTTTAGTATTTTGACCTGCGCCATCTTGGTCTTTTGGAACCAAAAGTAACCACATACGGAGGATGTGGAGCCGACTGACTGACTGAGAGCTTGTTGTTCACTGCACGTCATCCTACACCTGCAACCATGCGCTACTAGCTCTCAATCACGCTGCATCCACGCTCCAATGCATACAGTGCTTTATTGTCCATTTCACCCTGAGATCAAGACCATAAACCCCTCAGGAAATGCCTACTGACGTTATGGTATTTTCTCATAGACGTCTACAGAAACAGCCTGTTTTTGCAACTAGTGAAGTCGCCCTCTGCTGGTCATTCCAGAGAATACAGGCTTCAGACACTTCCGCATCGGCTTCACTTCCTGGATCCAGTGACTACGACCATTTTTATATACAGTCCATAGTTGCCTATTCAAACTGAAGTGATATTTTTTTTCTCAAGAATACCAGCAGCTGCACCATTCACTCCAGGCCCTTGGGGTAAACAGGTAATTAAACATGAAGAGGGGCAGATAGCATCTGTTTTGACGGCATTGAAAATCTGACAGTATATCTGACTCAGTGTCTCTCAAGCCACATATGAACTCGCTCATCAGATAAAGGCGCTTGTTGAAGGGTGAAGCTGAAGGTTGGGAAGACCATTTTTATTGTATTTGTCATTGTAATACCTGCCCTTCCTCACAGGGGGAAGCTCAAAGAGACAAACATAGCAGACTTAAGAACAACAGCCTCATGATTGTTACCTTCTCTTTCATTCTTTCGGTCTCGGGGATTGTCTCTAAATCCGTCTGTGCACCACCTGGATTAACTGGATTTGGCGAGGGAATTATGAAAAGCATTGAAGAGGAGTTTGTAACATCACTGCCTTATCTCCCCCTGTATACTTGGATCATAGATTTTTGCCGGTACATGGCTCCTCACAGATTTTCTGGGATATAGAAATGAAGCTGGTATAAATGCCAATAAACACAATGTTAAGCCTCTGTTCTCAGGAGTTTATCTTCCTCGTCTGTACACGCGGGGGGATGTGGTTACGAGAGGCAGTGAACAGTGTGGTCGTGGAGCCGTCGTCGTGCTCTTTACGGTGGCCAATGGTGCTTTGAAAAACAAGCAGATCTTCATAACAGATGAGGCGAAAGCCAGAGCCTGACCACAAAGACTGCCTTTGTCAGTGCTCCAATATGCCGTGACTGTCTGACAAATTTTGTTGTTGAAGTTGATAAGAAGGTTTAAAACATCCCCGATCTTCTCACATGGGAACACTCGTAAACTTCCTCGGATAGTGTAACTGGATCCCACATGTTACGGTACCAGCTGCCTTTCTTCTCCCATCAGCAGAGGCATTGCTGCATCCAACTTCACTGATGGCTGACTTTGATTGCGCGGCTGCAAACAGTGTGTGTGGGGGGGGGGGAACAGGTATACACAGAGGACATTTCCAATGTGTTTATCTGTGGTATGATGATGGAAAGTAGTGGGATAGTTTACTGCAGATTAAAGTGATTAGAGGAGTTGTCATACTTGGACATGTGCTGAGGGGGCCGTCCATTGTGCGCTTCAGATAAACAACCTGCTCGTTGACGAGGGCGAAAACTAAACACATCGGGGACAACGACGCTACGGCACAAGTGTACGTGTCTCGAAGCAGGCAGGTTTGGAATAAAGCGCTGCACTGTCTTCGTTTCACTTTTTTTTTTTCCTTTTATCAGATCAGTCCCGTTTTTCTGTCATCACGCACACACACACTCCAGGACACACATTTGATTTAGCTTTATATTATCACTAGAATAGGTAAAACAAACAAATTGCACACATGGATAAGTGTGAAGAATAGCAGGTCAACAAGGGCAAGTGTGAGTATGCAGGCGCCTAATCCTCTAATCCTTTGTTGATGTGATACTCACGTACTGTAGGTGTCGCCTGATTCAATGATTGTGCATATTGTCCTTGTGTGTATATTAACAATTATGGAATTTGCAGATGATTTGAGATATATGAGGCTGCAGGTGTGTTGACAACCACACTTCTACCTGAGGAAGAGGTTTTGCAGTTGAAACCTTTGTCACTGATGGAGAACAAGTCCTGCCCCATACAGGACACCAGCTCCTTCATAAATAATAGAAATAGTATGTTCAATGTAAACAGAATATATACAGTGTACCAGGATTGAACATACGACATTGAAATTGCACAGATAGAAAGTGGGTATTGCTCAGTCTAATCAAGTAACACATCTCCCCTTTGTCGCTGTAACACAAACAGGGGTACCTGAATTGAATTCCATGTTGAATATAAGAAAAATAGAAGTGTGATATCTTTTTGTATTTTTTTTTTCATCTTTTTCTGCAAAGTAAAAAAGTGAGGCCTTTACAAATTGAGAGTTGGAGCTGAGTTAGCCCATAGATAACAGTTTGAGGGAAACATCAGGTGGACCTGAAAAGGAATTTCCTCGTTTATTCAGTGATTTATCTTTTTAATAAATCAATGAAAGCAGAAGGCCGCTGCACAAAATCAAGATACTAACTTTTAAAGCCCAAATTTGATATGTAATGTAAATTGGAATGACATCAAACTTACTTCAAACATTTTTCTCTCATAAGGACAAAAACAAGAGCAGAGCCAACGGTGCTGGACTCATCATTACATCATTACGTAGATGTTTGAATGTTGGCAGGTCCAAACACTGACCTCTGATCGTCCACACCATCGCTGCCTTTTAAATAAGACTATACCGCCCCCTACAGGAACAATATGACTCCTGCAGGATACATACGTTATAGGGTTGGTGCAAACTAATTTCAAATCAACATATTTTGTCACTTATTACTGCTAGTTGTCAGCTGTACAGACAGGTTGGCAGGTATCTCTGCAATATTTGTAATTAGTCTTTTTCATAGCACATATTGATGACTGAACTGATGATGGCTCCACCCACATTGAGCATTGTCGAAAATTTGTCACTGTCAGTTAACAGAACCAAAGTATAAATAGTCAGTATGAATACTTGCCCAGAGCTTTTCATTTACTGCAACTTCATCTTTTGAACCACACCAACAGCGAGGGTCTGACGTGGTTTTTAGGATCTGCAAAAAAAACAATTTTCATCACTAAATCCTTCTCATGGGAAAAGTAGAGTACTCAGTCAATGGGTCAAATATCCATGATTATTTTACCTTGAAAGATGAGTTCAATATCATTCACGTTATGTTGTTTTCCAACTGGTAGTGCAAATCCCATTTTATTTCTTGTAATAAAAATAATCTATCTCAACAGCAGTTAGACATTCCCCCTGGTAGAAATATTATTTGATGACATTGGGACGGAAGTGATGTCTTACTAAAGCCAGATTAACTGGTGACACTTAATAAGAATAAAATCACCTTCCCCAACATCTTAAAGAACGAGACAGGACATCAAGTTTCAAAGTACATATTAGATTAGTCAAGCAAAAAATATAACAGAACCATTCCTCAGTTTCATGTTTATTTCAGCTCCAGTGTTACATACTGTAGCAGCATTATTACAATCATTTCATATTTGCATGTTCAAACTTCTAGGCATTCCTGTTGGCGGAGATGGCACTCAGCAAACTACCACCCCAACTCCCATTTCTGATCATTTGTGCGTAAATAGCATACAAATATTTACATCATGAAAATGGAATATCAGCACTTCTGTCTTCTCTAAAATGTAAGGATATACTAGAAACACTGATTTTACGTGTTAAAGTACTTGGACACTTGATTCTGTATTATGGATTGACACCTCAAAGGAATAATGAGGAAAAGTGTTAAGCAAATAAATTAACTGTTCTGACTTCTGCTTCACTTTTGTTCATCAACATGATTAAAATTTGAAGAGTAGATGTTTGTCATTGGATCCAGGTGAAATGACAAACGTGGACAACAGACAAAACATACTGTGATCAGAATTAACCAGCTGCATGGCCCTATGCTAAGCTTCTTTTATTTTCAAGTTTTAACATATTATCCATTCATGTGAAATTCATATTGCACATGTAACGATATTCAAAATGAGCTGTTTATATAGTCTAAAACAACTAATCAGTCAATAACAATTAGGTCACACTGTAATTGTCCAAACTTTCCAAAAATATTCATAATATCATTGAACTTCTACATTAAACTTTTGCAAATGGAAATGCTCAGGCAGTAAAGACTTGTCTTGCTCCAACAGGCTCCATGACCACACAGAATTGAGAATTGAAGAAGCTATTTAACTTTTCTCTGAGTGCAGACTATGTGGGGGTGAGTGTGGAATGACACAGCAGGCAGGCACATAGCATCATAATTACAGGTTCAAAGTAGGATGTATAGAACACAATGCATGTCTTTGGTATATTAATAATCATCCAACGGTACAAGCATGAAGAATCTGTTGCTAAGAGCTCCGTGAGACAACTGGAATCTTACGAACTCTCTGAACTTTTTCCAGAGTAAGAAAAAACAACAACTCCATAATTAAAAACAAATAAATCTGGCTGCTTGCTGGATTACATCAATATCTGGAGGAATGTCTTGACTACTGCATCAAAAATAGACAATAGGCTGGAGAGAGCAGTGAGCACACAGGAAATGTGTAACTACAACAGGACGAGTGGAAATGAAAGAAACGGCATTTGCCTGCTTACCCGGCTGATTTGATCAGGCTTGGTCTCATGGTAATGAAGAGCGCCCAACATCACTGGACTGTAAGTTTTAGCCAAACATAAACTCTGAAAAATATTTTATATACAATCTACGACCTTTAGGTTCATAGGTCATTATGATACATACATACATAAACATCACACCACAAATGCACATAAAGGGTTGAGCCAAACGTATCAAGTAACAGCCTTATTCGATCCACCCTCGGACCTGCATAATATTTTCTCAGAAATAGTCACCCTAAAATATATATATATATATATATGTTTTTGAATACAAAAAAAAGCTGCCTTCTTTCTGCATCAGGTTGTTGTGCGTGATTCAGGAGTGTTCTCGTAATTCACTTAAACAGGGCAAATAAATGGGCCGTATTGGCCTATACACCTTGATCCTGAGAGTGTGAGTCTCTCAGGATGGAAAAATGTGACTGATTATGACAAAATTATAATCTTAGAACAGAATTGACCACGTTTTTTTATACAACTTGGACCAAAACTAGCAATTCTCAAAATCCGGTGACAAAAAGAGAAAACAACAAAACAAAAAACTATATAATATTTATGAGGCACTTGAAAAGCGCAGATGTCATGTCCACTGTTCAGTAGAAATAAGGAATGTGTTGTAATAATTCTTCATAAATACTCCAAGAAACAAAACAAACATCCCTAAAATACAGCCTCAGAAAGCAAACAAAATAAATAAAACGTTCCAATACCAACAGAACCATAAACATCATTCAAGACATTTTGATCATATGGTCACCACATGTAGAAAAGAGTGTGGAGAGTTGTGTTTGATGGGTCTGTGGGAGTGGAGGAGGAAGACGATGACACATGTCGGAGCTTCCTTTGTCAGTCTAGGTTGTGGGTTGCTCCAAGGTTGCCAGGTCCTGCCACTTGTTCCGACTACCGCTTTGTCAAGAAGTACTTGAAAAACTCGTACACTGACCAGGCAATAGCGGTGGAGGGCATCTGGTATATAATTCGTGCTTGGATACCTTTGAAGAAGGCTGACAGGCCACCAAGCCGGTACACCGTCCTGAAGGCATTGGCCATTCCCGTTAAGTGGCCACTGATGTTCACGGAGTTGAGGGCTACATTCTCTTGTGTGTTGAGCAGCGTTTTACAGACGTCAAGCGGAGTTGTGATTGCTGCGGAAATGGCGCCCGCTGCTGCTCCCGAAACTATGTGGCTGCCGGGGTGGTAATGTCTGTGGGGGTTCAACTGTTCCTGCATCAGCTCGTAGGTGATGAAGTGAACGGCCTGAAAGGGGATGTTCATGGTCAGCTGCGTGCTGTAGCTGCGGTAGAAGGCTCCGATGCCTTCTGTCCGCGTTATTGTTTGAACACAATGCAAGAGTCCTCGATATGGAGAGTTGTACATTTGCATCCTCTGCTTTACCACTGAGTGATGGAAAGAAACAGAGAACGTGTTAGCATCCATCCATTATTTGCACAGTTTTATCCTTTCAAGGGACGTTAATACCTGCTCAAAAGACACGTGTGAAACGAGAAGAGATGAAAGTTCACAACTAAATTCTGCAAGTGGACAAGGGTTCATTTTTGGATGTTACCATGGGGTATCTAAGTTGTTTTTAGACATGAACATGACAATGTCCGCAAAATTGCCTCTGGACATTCTGCAGAGTTCACTGTTCACGTAGGACGAGAACAGCAGGAGAATGTTCGAGTCCGTAGCGTTCACAACAGCAGGATAATCTCTGGAGCGTTCTGTGGCATCTGGGTAAAGCAGCAGGAGGCTCCGATGACTCAGCCGCAGACAGTAGTGTTTTTGTTCATGCTGATCAAAACTCCCACTCGTCACCGTGAATTCTCCAGAGATTCTCCTCCTGTGTTCTCGCATGGGCTCACTCGGACATTATCCGCAGGTTACACCTAGGGGCTGGCAGGAGAAACTCCGGAGAATGTCCGGAGCAACATCTGCGAACATTTATGTTCTCACATATACAGCCCCTCCAGGGAAGCTCACGACGCTGTCCCGACTTCAGTGCATGTCTGAATACCTTATGTGTGAAACAAATCAATCATTTCATTCGTAATACTGTGCTGACTGACAAAGTCCAATAATGAAGTTGGTGAAAGGATAGAGTTGTATTTGTTGTATATTTTTTATGTTGTCAATACTTCCAAAAAAAGGCCCTAACACAGGACATCTTAGTTTGTCTGTCTGACCTACAGACCCTTTTTGTGGCAACCAGCCCCAAATTATTTTGTTCATAATGGAGCTGAATTCTTTAAAACACATAGTTCACTTTGCTAATGCTACAAATGACAGGAGTAAGCAGAGTAGTTGCTAGGCACCGTTTTCCAGCAGAATGCACTAGTGAGCATTTGCCGCAGCAACATGAAAAAGCTACAGGGCCTATGTACATTGCAGTAAAGTCAAACAGTGTGGCTCATCAATGAAGTTCAATAAGACTAAATAATATCACATGTTAGATACACAGATTATAATTGTTAAAAGGATCATTTCATTGCTGGTTTTCATGGGATTTGTTGAGAATAAAAAAAAAATATTATTGTCACGTTCATTCCTTAGAAGGCCAACAATCGATCAATTATTCATATGAGCTTAACCTTTAGAGGGTCATGGGGGACTGAAGACAATCCCAGCTGACATTGGGCAGGAGGCAGGGCAAAAGTTATTCACAAGGGATAACACAGAGTCATACAACCATATGCAATTTACAGACGCCAACTAAGGCAAAAAAAAGCATTATTTCATTCTGTGGGAAGTAGCTGGAGCACCAGAACCTTCTTGTTGAAAGGCCACAGTGCTAACAGCTGCACCACTGAGCCGCTCTACAAGGAGCAACCTTATTCTTCTTACCTTCAGCTGGGTTCATGACTGCATCATGAAGAACAGTGGCCACGCTACCTGCCAAACCTGTTAAAACATAAACATCAAGTCAACTCTACACCGGTCACTGTTTTTTTCACAAGAATATTAACAACAAAACAAACAGTAACAACATTTGTCACAAATGTGATACTTATTTTCGTAGGTGAGGGTGAATTACCAGGTCTTTTCCTGGTGTTTACATCCAAGAAAACCCAAAGGGCATGTCGTTGCCATTGTAAACAGAAAAACGGCATTGACATGCATAATCCTTACAACACTCCTCCAGGCCATGTTGCTAACAGTTAGTATGACAAGCGAGTGATCTGTGTCGAGATGTGGGAGCTCATACCATTGGCTAAATGGCTGTTGCCTCCACTCTGGATGACGTCACTCAGTGAGCGTTTGACCCGCTCGTAGCAGGCAAAGTAGAGCGCATGGGCAGGTCCCGCTCCCATCATGGTGATGTTGAGGCCCCTCAGCGGTCTGAAGATCCCCTCCGTCTGAATGATCCTTTTCAGAGCCCCGTACACACTTCTGTACTGTGCATTCGGGTCTGGCTGCAGGCTCTGCATCCTTGTCTGGAATAATAAACACATTTTTTTAACCACTCATCGTTGTTTGTTCCCACGTGGTTAGATTTGATAACAGTTGCCCGAGTGCTTAAAGGGGCAGTAAGCGATTTGAATCCAATACACTTTTTGTCAAATTCAGGGAATATTTCCTCACGGTCAGCTAGCTGTCAGTTCTGTGTGTACGTCCAAAACAAAATAGTTGTTTTTTTTCCAGCACAGCCCTGGCTCTCTAAATTGAAAAAAACAATGGTGGGAACCGCACCTCACAATACTGCGTGTGCAGTTTGTAAACATCACTCCCTGAAACCTTTAAGAGACGTACTAGCGACAGACGCTTACTCCTAGTTACTTTAAGTTAGGGTTCTGCATGAATGTGATTGTGGGTGGCTTCTAGGGCTAAATACTACGTTTTCATTGTAAAACTAAACCGATCTGTGCCCAGACGAGCGTTTTAGCTCAGTATCAGAAGTCATATCCATACTAACATGCTCATATCACGTGGCCATTCACGTATACTTGGCATGTATATGCTGGTGTAAACAGGAAGCGGCTTCTTTTCACTGCAGTCTGTTGCTAAGTTACAGACAAATACTGAGCACAGGAAATAGCAATGGTGAAAAGAAACACAAGGGATTTATCTTGTTGGACCCACAATACAACCAATACCATCCATATAACAACGCTCCCCTGTATTTTTCAAACTAAAACAGGGCGGGCAGCGTTTCCAAACGTTTCTGTTTCTTAGTATTTTGGACAGCAGGCGTGAATTAGCAGCAGTGTTGCTTTTTTAAAACTAAAATTAGTAGTGTGGATGTAGCCTAAGTTGACACATGGCATAAGTCCAATCATGGTTTCTCGGTGTTTTGTTGCTTGTAATGTTGTCACATTGTTCTGACAGTAAGTGCTCGTGGCGGCAGTGAGGGCCTGTCAGAGTGATGCGTGTCTCTCACAAGGCCGTGCGGGGGGCTGTGGCAGCTCTTTGTTTTACTCCACCATGCCAAGTTATCTGACCAGCACAAAGCATGTTTTTTATTTGCGAGGAGATCTGGGGCAAACTCAGGAGATAGGCCGAGTCTATCTTCCCCAGCAAGTTCCCATGAGTTTCCTTCCTTTGGTGCGACAATAAAGTATCAATTACATTTCCGTTCGATACAGATTTGGGAACCTGGGGCACACAAAACCGAGGAGCCTGGTTTACATTTTATGTTGTTGAGGCTAAATTCAGGACTTTAAATTGCACCGTTCTGTTGAAGACACAGGCTATAAAATAGCCTTTCAATGTCCAAAAAAATGACAATACTGTTTTGCTCAACAGCTAATCTGCAGTTCAACTTATGCTGGGTACAAAGTAATCTTCAGATACTTTGTTATATCTGTATCCTCGGACTGTGCTCAATTTTAGTACTGATTGCCTGATTGTAAAAGACATCTTGTGCACAGCACAGTGCTTCTTCTGTTACTAAAAGCCAGATATAAAACTCAAAGTTTAACCATAAAAAAAAAAAATGTTGGAGAAAGTTTATTTTATTTGAATACATCTTTATATTATGTATTATGGCAGTGCCTGAATGTTTAGTTAAAGTATACATAAAGGTATAGTATACACAAAATATATGTACACATACATTTTGTATACATAAAGATTTTGTTAACATCACTGTCACAGTCAAACAGGTGACAAACTCTAGTGAATCCAATTTCCTCGTCCTGAAAAGGAACCACTCTAATCCATACATTATTCTGTGTCCTATCTCTCAAATTCAGCTTTGGCAGTTGTGGTTCTATCATCACAACAGAGGAGCAAATGCGTACACACACCCTTCACTGTGTGAGGCTGATCCCAAATGTGCACAAGCTCGATAAGATCCCCCTCCCAGCTTTAGCTGGGCTACTCCCCGAGTCCGAGCTGTCTCTATGTCCTCACTGGGAGGCTGAAACATACTTTATTTCAGACTGAATAAAATAGCTGCTTAGCTCATCTAAATACAGATTGAAGATTTTGGGCTGGAAATAAAGGCATGAATGGAGTCTGTCTCTGAATTCTAAGACGCCTGTTGTTCTGTGCTGTATATTGCAATTGTTAGTATAAACAGAGGGTGGGGGGGTGGAAACAGGAACCACGTTTGGGTCTTTCATCACTTTGGATCCACTGAAATTTCAAAACAGGTTATGTTTCAACTCCAGACATGCACCAATCGAACTGAATGGTCACAGCTGGAAAGTGCTAAGAGGAAATGACAACAGTGGTTTGTGTAATAAATGTCTATTTTCAAAATGAAGCACTCCGTGAAGGAGATTTCCTTCTTGTAAAGCACATTGAGCAGCATTTATTCTAAGGGAAGTGCTAAACAGATAAAGTTGATGATAAAAAATTAAAAAAATAATGATCAACATAGGGTTAACTTGGACAGATGTGACGTCAAGACTATGAAGCACAAAGGATTTAATGATCTTATTTTGTCACAGTACGATTGCAGTTTTCTGTGCCACATCAAGATTATTGTTAGGGTCGAGCCGCATGCCAAATTATCAAAACAACACCACATTGTTAGAAAACAGTAGCCGAAGAGAGGATTTCGGGGGCAAGGGCCACATTCAACCCAACAGTTAGAGATTTGCTCTGCAGACACAAGCTAATCTTTAACTAGCTTAAAAATGTATATCCGTTAACGTATGTTCATCAACAGCCTCTAACTTCAAACCAGCGCTCATTGTCAAACAAGTTTGTTCAAGTACAAGCCATGCAAAGTGCTGGAGTCAGGAGAGTTGCCTCCATTTGAACTGAACTTGTGCCTGTACAATCAAAGCTGGTCCAAGAATTTCTAAATTTAAAGTTATGATCTGGTTACCTCTGTGAAAACCACTGTATTTGACTTGCAAATGTATGTGGGCAGTGACATACAGTATAATATCTTGGCAACTTGATACGCAGCTTTTTAGTAGCAAGTTTCAGTCAAAAGAGCAGAACTGACTTTTTAAAAATCAAAATGTAGTTGAGATCAACATCTCACTAATGTGAGTCACTGATGTCAGATGTTATGTAATGCGTGTTGATTCCAGAACCACATAACATATGAAGTAAGGTTAAAAAAAAGAGGTCCTCAATAATGAATTAAATTCTGAATGACGTTCTATTTGCAACATGTATTGGGGTTGGAGCTACCAATTTCATTCATTATCAATTTTTCTGCAGATTGTTCTCTTGTTCATCGATTAAACCATATGCCGAGAAATTATGAAAAATGGCCATCACAAATTCCAAGAGCCAAAGATTATGTCTTCACATGTCTTGCAATGATGACTTCTTCCTTTTTTAAATCTGAGAAATAGCTGAATATCGGTTTCTTTTGATCAACTTATCATTCAATATATTAATGGTTTCAGCTTTACTGTGGTTTGAAATTCTATAATGGATTTGTTATTTACTTTGTACATAACAATAATTTGATTATTTCCAATGTGTTCTATTGTAAATACAAGAACACACAATTCTGGTTCGAAATGACAAAGTTAAATCTGACAAATAATTCAACAAATAAGACTACGGTCTTAATCATAAACTATTTGAATTTGCTATTTAGTTATCAGTGTAATCCTGGGAATTTAAACTTGTGAACAGGTCAGTGCATCTGTGAGTGGCCACAGTCAGAAACGTATTTTGCTACTGCACTATAGCGTTTAGCAACATTGTAAAACAATAACTTTTACAAAAAAAGTTATTGTTTTACGAATGGCGGCATCGGTGTGGCAATAAGACCAGACTGTCATATCAAGGCTTTATGACATCTACCACAGCCAAGCCACAGACTTGACCTTCACCTCACCTGCCGCCGGCAATAAAGTCTGGACAGCTTCTTTCCTTCTACAACAAACGGAGAGAGGTCGAGAGACGGAAAAGGGGGACACGGCGGAACGCGCGCATGATTATTCTGAACGCTGATAACTTTGTCGTAACCTTGCCAACCAATATGTGGCCGCGCGGTGGGCGAGGTGTGCGGTGGGCGTTCAGAGGGCTTCCACTCGTGTTAGCAAAGTGTACAGTTGTATCGAGAAAGAAGCAAACGGAGAATAGCAGAACTCTCGCCACCTACTCGGTTTGGCTAACGTGTGCTACTAGTACAAGCCCGACTCGTATCCACGCTAGCCCGCGTAAAGAGCTCGTCAAGTGTCGCCTACTTGTGGCACGCGAGCTGTCGAGCTCGAGTTAGCTAACAGCGCGGCTAACTACCGATGGGCAGCGTGCACGTCCCGCGGCTAACGCTCGTTAGCAATCGATAGTGGACCGTCTGCACAGTTAGCGGCGGCGATTGAGTGAATGAGCCGCGCTGGCTAAAAGCGAGTGGGATTCACCGCCGGGCCGCCGCCGCCGCCGCCGCCGCGCGCGTTCGTACCTTGACAGAGTCCACGGGGTACATCACCGTGTGCTCCAGGATGCCAGCCACGGCTCCCGCTGTCATGTGGGTCGCCACGGAGACATGAGGTGGCAGGCTCTCGTAGACACTGTCGCTGTCGAAGGGCCCGTCGTCTTTGCTTTGGCTCTGCGACATCTCAAGCGCTGCCACCGCACGGTCCGAGGTCACCTCCATGCGTGGCGGGCACTCCCACTCCCACTCCCTCTCCCCTCTCTCTCTCTCTCTCTCTCTCTCTCACAGCGGCTCCTCGGCGCGGGGCGACACTCTGGAAGGCGCTGGCGGCGTGGACCACCACAACATCACTACTTACTGGAGTTGCAGCGCCCGTGTGACGTCGGCGTCTGGGGGGCGGGGCGGGCGGGAGGGGGGGGGGGGGGGGCGGGGCGCGTCCTGGGCGAATATGGCCCAATCGCGTTCCAGGTGTTCAACAAATCGGGCGGGCTCTCGGTCAGAGGCGGCCAATCAGAAGTTCCCATGCTAGATTCCTCTGACGCTCCCCACAGCCCGGCTGTTATGTCAGTTTGTGCGCATCCCCGCTTTTCTGCGAGAGTTTTTGAATGGGCTGGACGCGAAAGTGTAATCGCACGGCGCTGCTTGAAAAGATAAGTAGGTTTGGTCTCCTTATCACACAGCATCCGTTCACCCATACGGACATATCTCCTTTTCGTGGGTTTTTCTTGTTCTGAACGAAAACACTCAGATTCTTAGGCTATTTATACATAAACGTTAATTACATACATTTTTATTACAAGTAAATGTCCCTCAAAGCTTTGCTCAAGTAAGAGTGCGGAAGTATCGTGAAAATTAAATACCCGCGGCTTATCAAGAATATTCAATTTGCAGAATGGGCCCTTCTCAGAGGCCATTATTGAGAGTCATATCGATAATATAGTGCAATGCTATGACTGATTCATTCATAAACATGTAAGCATCAATTTAATGTCGTTGTTGGTCGAGATTAAGCCATTTTTTTGCTCTTCATAATCATTCTACTATTCAGAAGAATACTGCATCTTATTCCCTTAACTGATCATATGTATTGTACATAAATCAACTAGTTACAACAGAAATTAAATATATGTGGGGATCACGAAGTACAACATTTCCGTCAAATGTTTTGTGGCAGGAGGGGAAATATTGACGTAAAGTACAATAGTTAAACATTTATATATTTTGTTAATGTATTTTCTTTACTTTCCACCACTGGAAGTTATACTCTCCCAACTTCTGTGTATAAACAGACTAAAAAGAATTACAGTAAAAATATGTATACGTATGATTGGTTTTGTTTCTTTGTGTGGACACTTCTTTTAAATATATAATAAAAGGAATATAATATAGTTTCTGCCCTGAATAAGATGTATGACACTGTTATCACACTTTCAGACCTGTACATTAGGTTCCAATTAATCACATAAATAGAATGGCTGTCAGTACTCTGCCGAACCCAAACAATCCTACTTACGATTGTCTAGTTCTTTTAGTAGCAATATAAGAGAGAAGGAAGAGAGAAGGAAGTTGTCAAATAACCTGAATGTTTTATTTGTCATAAAACATTGTGGAAAAAAAATTCTGGATCTGCCCCTTAATCCGCATCTGCACCAATATTTAATGAGTTGTTCCCAGGCACAAGCCCCATCCCTCCACCAAGTTTGGAGGGAAATCAGTTTGGTAACTTTTGCATGATCCTCCGAAGACATTTACTGGCAAAAAGACACAGATGCAAAAACATGATCTCCTTTTTTGAGTTAATCAAATATCTTCCAGGACCTTTTAGACCAGTCGTCTTAATGAGATTAAATGAATTCCAGCACATTTTTTCCTCATTACATCTCTTATTCTTAATGATTTATAATGGGGATTTTGGATTTGTCATCCTGTCTCTTTTTCAGGTCAGAAGTTTAAATTTCACTTGGATATCCAACTGCATGCCAGTTTGTATTTAGCATATTACCTAGTTCGACTTAACACACAATTTTGTGGTTCTCTCCTTTTTACACTGCAGAGACATATGAATTGTAGATTTGTTTCCTCCAGTTATGTGAACAACCCGTTACTCAAAATATTCGATTTGTAAATCATATCATTCTATTTAAGAAAGAAACTGCCAATCGTATTTACAGCAAAGACTTGATCTATCTATCTTGAACTATCCTGTGTCACTCACCATTGGCTGCAACTTAATTTCTACACACAAAGCCTGCTGCAGTGTCACTGTGGGGGTGTCGGTAAAGAAGTGTGACACATCGGTGACTCAGCATTATAGGAGCCTGACATGTTAAAGAGCCACTTGTTCCAGCAGCGTTGTTCAAGTTGTTATTCACATGTTCACAAGGGAAACTGCTGTCAGAGCTGTTGGACTGGCCGTGTAAAGCTTGTACTAGTAGAGGTTATTTCTGTCTTTATCATACACTTTGACACAGATGTATGATTTATGTATAGCTGTTTAAAGGCCGTTCTTGATTGTTAACTACAAGGTTCATAATCTGCGATCTGGCTATGAAATAGACAACGTGTTCAGAACTAGCAAATGTGTGGGTTGTCAACCTATCAGTATGATATGTGCTGTGGTCATGTATGTGATAGTATTACTCTATCTTCAAATATGTAAGTGCAACAGTAGATTAATCAGCGGAAGTTGCAATTGATGAAGGCTACTAATACCATCTCATGGAGACCACACAGGATGGTCTACTCCTGTGTCCCACATGCAGAGTGCATCAAGTATTAACACTTGCTTCAGACAGCACATCAGGTGGCAGTGTCTGCATTGTGTTTACAAATGGCATAATGCACCAGTCTCTTTACGAAACAATTCTCTCAGCGGCTTTGGCAAAATCACAATACTGCAAGGAGCCTAGGTGAAGAAATCCCCTCGTCTTAAACAAGTTTAATTGCGCAGCTGATAATTCTTGCATGCTTAGCCTTATAAAATCATTGCTGTCTCATTTTCACAACCGATGACCTTGCCTTGCTCTAATGCAACACTTAATCGCAAATCCCAAGAAAACCTTTACAGTACATTGAGATTAACTCCTCAGTGAAAAGAGAGGCTGGTGTTTTTACTTTTAAGAAACACCAACTTCTGATTCACTTCAAGGAAAGACAACATTTGTTTAGTCTGGACAAGTATTCCATAAAAACTTTATTACTGAATTTCAATTTGACAACATTTATTTCGCATTCATCTGTGCAAACATTTCACTAGACCATTTTTCATATAAATAAAGGGACACGTGCCCTCATTTACAATCCCCTCACAGCAGTGATATGACGGCTTCTGAAAAATGAAGCTCAACATAAATAAAGTATATGCAGCGGTATCCTACAAAATAGTAAGATAACCAAATGCAAGAATTTCAGCAGGGCTTTAAGAGAGATTGATATTCTACTCAAAAGAACAGATGTGATTTGGAGAACTTCCCAACAGTGTCAAGACATGTATTGCACTAAAGGTGGACAAATTTGGGAAAGACGTGCGCACACAAAAAAAAACAAAAAAAACATTCCAGCTGCGAAGTGCTGTGAAGTCTCATTTTCTCATTTCCAACTGCGTTACAAAGTGCTCCTTCCACTAATCAGAAATCGTATTGCATTTGAGGTTTCTGCATATCAAAACAAAAAAGAAAATATCTGATCATGCACATATAAAAGGCATAAAGAAAGGCAAATGCCCACACATATAATGAATTGCCGCTGTGGTATATTTGTCCAACTTTGTTAAATGATAGAGTACACATTTATTTGGGTATTGAAGATTCCTTCGTGAGAAAAGTACCACTGTGTTTGTCATTTTTAGAAATTAAATAGAAGACACCTGGAGGCAGCTGCCATTTGAAATTGACACCGGAGTGACAGACATTAATAAAAGAAAAAGAAGGAAATTTCGATGTCAAAAAAAATAAATTATACGCAAACATCTACTCGGCTAAGCCTGAGGGCTCACAAAGGATCCTCCTCATTTGTCCAAATCTCACTACCTGAAAGTTCAGAGGTTGACAGGGAGCGTGGGTGAGCCAAGGCCGTCTTCCAACCACGGTACAGAGGAGGGGGTGCAAGGTTGTGCCGCGTGCCGGTGGATGCGGCGGAGTCGCATTAGGTACAACATAATAGACAACAGCACAATGAAGAAACAAGCCAGGAATAAGTAGTGGTTGTTGACAAAGGAGAAGCTGTGCCGCCAGTGAGAATGAGCTCCTTTCAGAGCTTCCTGCTGGATGTCCCTGAAAGAAGTCGAAGGAAACAAAACGAAACATGTGCATATTAAAAATTGTCTAAGCAACCGGATCAGATCAGGACCAATTATTTTTCTCTTCGTGTTAACATGTGAACCTTTCTTTCCGATATGAATTTAATTTAATTTAAGTCACCAAGATCTTGAGTAAGAGAATTTTAATTTGTCGTTATTTGCTTTGAGTTTCTTTTCAGTTTGGGTACAGAATATGGAGGCCGGAGACATTCCTCCATTTTATGGCCTGCCGCCAAATGCAGCAAAAAGCCGGCATCTCTGCATAACTTAGTGGCATGCCCTTTTACCAGGTAATCTTAAGTATTGATCACTGCTTCAACTGTCCACTTATATTCAAATTAAGAGTGTGTTCTTATCAAAGACAGCTCTGAAGACTAATCAATCACTAATACTGAAGAGCAGATTTAACTAGATGGGATTTAAGAAGATAATTTTCACTCATTAACATTACTTGTTAAGGCTCGTCTGATTAAAGCCGTCTTACCTCAAAGGCAGAAACCGTGTTCGGTAAAGTATAGCGCCAAGAGTCCACTGGACCTCCTTATCGTAGACCAATAGGGCAGTCTTCAGGTTTTTATAATTGGTTGGGAAGGAAAAGCCCGAGTGCAATACTTCATACATCCAAGCCGATTTAAAACACTGGTACCTAGGAGGCATAAACATAAAGCCATTGATGAACAATCTTGTACAAACTAGTGTGAACGAGTGGTTAGTTGGGCTCAAGAATAATCCAGCACGACTTACTTCAGTCTGTGAAGATCAGCATGTGAGGCATACAAGCCAGAGTCAAAGCGCTCCCTCAGAGTCTTCCACCGGGTGGCACAGTAACTCTGAAAACATCCAAACACAACATTAGTAAAGTTTCTAGTGATAGCACATCAATAAATAGTTAACTAACTTCACGAGAGGGAATTTTTTTGTAAATGTGGCATTTACCTTCGCAGCCTCGGCATATTTGGAAGCGTTATAATCTCCGCCCATGCGCAGCACATCCTCTGTGCAGTAGTAGAACTCAGAGAAGCCGTAGAACTGACTGTTGGTGTAGTCAATGGCAGGTTGGTAGATACCACTGAGGGAGGTCTGGGTCTCATTGGTGCAGTTCAGGAACGGTTGGAGAATCAGGCGACACTGGTCGAAGTCTCCTGTGCCTCGCAGATGGAGCTTCTGTGCAGATGGGCCAATCTCGTCCTGCAGGTCTGAGGGCAGACAAGGGTCCGGGAGGGGAGACTCTGCTGTCTCACCTTTGTGCTGACCTAACAGCCTGAATGGGGCAGTAATAAAGTGTAAACATACCACATAAACGTACGGTGGTCAGAAACTTTTGCAAAAAGAAATCAACCAATCAGATCTGGTGACAACTGGCTCTCACTTGTTTCGAGTGGCAGTATTTCTGATGAGATTTTCCTCATATCTTTGGCGTGCTGCATTTCCTCCAAAACCCAGGAAGGTGGACACATAAACACGATAAACATGCTCTGTCCGATGTGCGTCACATCCCAAGTTGAATTCAGCCAGTAAGTTCTTGGCGACTTCCTCCTAGGGGACAACAAAAATCCGCCTGGGAATGAGGACACCCTCATAATAAACCCACAGACATATATTCTCTTTTACCATTTCTAGATGACAGCAATAATGACATTCACAAAATGAACGCTTACTACAACAGGTCACCAAAGGATAAATTATGTCTAGTTTTTTGAGTGTTTTTTCATCACATGACACAGCAGAAGCTAAAACTACATAGTAAGATGGCGGTGAATATTCAGCTGAATTTCATGTGGTATAAAGAAAAATCCATGTCAGCAAAGATGACAGACAGAGTAAATCAAACCTGCAATATATCTTCACACCATCTTTAAACTTCCACTGTACTTGGTCTCTACATAAATGACTTTATGTCCTCAGCCATGAATCCTGCTATGGAGTCATATAGCAGGCTTAGAGTATGCGCTCACACAGTGATGAATGGAGAGCAGATCATCTCCACGGGACAAAAATGGTGCAAACAGGTTTAATCGGGGGAATGACAGAGGTTGGAAGGAAGGAGAGGAACAAAGTGTGAGTAACAAAAACCAAAGACAGCACAAAAACAGAATTGGTTGTGGATAATAACCTGCTGTGGAGAAGCAAAGCTTACAGTTTTGGGCACTTCGTATGCGATCTGTGTCGACACGCCGCCCATGTCCAAGACACTGGCAGTCCTTTTTCTCACCAGCGCGTCCTGCTGCTCGCTGCCTGGGACATGCACCTCCACTACAGCTTCCCCATCTTGTAGAGTTGACAGGAGAAAGGGGAGACAATCAGACACACCACGTGATTACTGTGTGACCATTTCCCAAGAAATGTCCTTGTAGAAGTTAAAATGTAGCACATTCACTGTTAAATGGAAAAAAGGGAGAAAAAATATGTACTTTTAAAAAAAAGCAGATGCTGTTGAAATAATACCTGCTTGGGTTCTTACCATTGTGCACATGGTTAAACCTTCCAAGGACAAAGTTTATTCCAATCCATGCATAGACACCTAGAACCAATGAAAAACATTTTTTCATGAACTTGAATAAAGCTATATTAGATTTTGTATGAGAATGCAGTTTATATTATTTACCTTCCTGTTTTCCAGAAATTACTTCTACGTGAGAATCCGAGAAGAGGAAGTTGAAGTGGACTGGAATGTCAGTGCGCAGATCCTCAAGAAGTGCTTCTTGTTGACTGAGATCAAAAAACAAATCAAAATTTCATCAACAACAGTTTTCCTGTTTCCAGTATAAGTCAGTCCATTTTAGAGATGGGTCAATTGCAGTCAGTCTGCTCAGATGAAAGAACTTAAACTGGTTTGATTTAAGAACTGGACGAACATTTTGTACAGGTGTCAACAAATTTTAAAAGTACCCACATCAGCCACCTGTGTTGCATGAGAGTGCTAAATCTAATTTGTATCATGTTAGAAAAAACCAAGATGACATGATTAACATTATATTTTTCTGATCTAACCTGTTCAACAGAGTGACTGCTGTCTAATGAGCCCTGCGCAATTAACTGCCAAGCTGAGGTCGGCACCATGAAGGAGAATCAGTCCAGAAGTAAATCCAACCAAGTGCAGTCTTATTTACATCAGGCCCAACTGTACCTTTCAGGCAGGATTCTCATTCCAGCTGTGCACAGTATATACAAGGGTGTTTCTTTGTGCTTATTTTTGGGAACGTGTTGGGCTGCGAAGCTCAGCAGTGGATATATATAATTACTGGCTTTCTCTGGGGTTTTAGCCAACTCAGAGATACCTACAAGGAAAAAAAAAAGGGGGAGACATATTGTTTTAGAATGAGTAAATGACAGGTTAGCGTATAATGGTTTGTTTTAAATTGTATCTAATCATTAAGAGTCTTTAAACAAAGAGTGCTATTCGCTGAATATTTAAAACCCTTTCATTCAAATGATGTTTGGATCGATGAGAAGCCTCGCGTTGGGAAGCTTACCCGGTTTGATCTTCATGACCACTGGCTTGCGGTGTTGATCTCGCATTTGCTGGATGTCCAACAGTTCATGAGGATTACCGTTGTGCCGGGGCCAGCAGTAAACAAACACCCTGGAGCCGCTGCTGCCACAGTCCACCACCAAGCCATAGTTCAGGTTGGGGTTGCTCGTATCCGTTGCGTCCACATCAGTCACCCTCGCCAGGTGCCTTTTGAACAGCAAAAAATGGTCAACATTGACGTTGAATATTGCCCGAATGACGAATTAAAACGCTTGCACGGCATCTGTTAGGGCACCTGTGAAAATGATTTTCCTTTCGGATCCAGCTGGCGTGCCCCTTTCCGGTGGCGAGCAGCAGGTAAAGGAGTCCTATGAGGCCGAGCACCAGGCCGATGAAGAGCAGCTGTCTGAGGGAAGGTACCAGGAGCCGGGGAAGAACCTGGGACGACAGGCTGAAATGCCACGAGGCTGGGAAAAGGCACGAAAAGCTGATCCTGTCCGCGGGCGAGAGAGAGAGAGATGAGGATCAGCAGCAGAATGTCTACAATGTCAGGGATATGTGAATTAAGCCACAAATATCAGCTAAAACGAACCTCCCCATGCTGCAAACTGTCTTCAGCTCGAGGCTTTATTGAGAGAACATCGGGGATCAGTCGGCTGACAGAGGCTGGTCTGGCTTGTACCACGGCTCCATCCCGTTTTCCTCAACCTTCATCGTGACCTTTGAGGAGAAAAGAACGTGACTTTTTCAACATCACTCGGTAAGAAAATTCACAATTAATGTTCAGACGGCCTCCGGTTGGACCGAGTGCTCTGCTCTGGTGATGCTCTCTCATCGCTATCGAGGCTTTACTGAGCAGTTTTAGTGTATTTAAATGATACAAATCTGCCAAATTGGAAGAGAACTAAGGTGAAACACTTAAAACTGTGAAGCAGATGACATTAACGTGAGCTGTAGAGAGGGACTGTCGTAGAGAGTCCGGCTACAGGAGTGAGCTAATAGACCTGGATTTGACATATAGTTACGAAACGTCAGTGTAAACACAGTAAACGTACACGTCCCTGGCTTTAAACCAGATCGATACTTACTACTGAACAAGTGAAAGTCTTCGCTTTTCTCGAAAATGAGACATGTCTCGGCAGCCAGATGCTAACCGCTGGCTAACGCTCAGCGACCAAGGTATGTGACACGTCTCCGGCGAGTGACGTGGTTGGTTGGTTCGTTCACGGTGCGCTTGATTTCTGTCTCCGCGTTGCCCGGATGACAAGCAGTGCGACACTCGTGCTATTGCTGCTCTCTGCTGGTATTTCCGGGTAAGGACAACGCAGTCAGACCAGAGGTGCAAAACTCTTGCAGGACGTCATTTACCAAGGGGTTATGGTATTTATTTATTTATTATATAATATATCATTAAAATGGTTCATGATGCATAATGTAATTGTTAAATTCAGTGTCTGTTAAAAGTTGTATGATTAGAGCAACTTTAAAAATTTTCCTGCAAAATGGTCATCCAACAATAGTTCTGCACAGCTGTGATTTAAAGAACAAAGATGGTTTGATGACTTTTATAATTGTTTTGTTGGGGGCCCAACAAAACAATTTCTTTTTTCTTTGATTTTGTTTCTAGTTGATTCAGGTGAAGCTATTTCTATCCTTTTTATATACTGTTGATTATGTTGATTGATTATATATTGAGTTTCAATATATTAAAAGTTGATTTCTAGTCGCTTATCTATATTTTGTCTTTTGTAAAATATTAATCTACAAATGTAGTGGTGTACAGGTAAGTAGCATAAAGTACAATACGTATACTACAACAAAGTAATTGTATTACTGTATATTGTACTGTGTAACTGTTCAAATATTTTATAAACAATTACAAGGTCTCACATGTTGATTTGAACAGCCAGACTCTAACGCATGTTTTGTTGTTGTATTTATTGTATTATTATGTATATGAATATAATAAGATTCTTGTTCAAAGTCTGTGATGGAAAAAGGTTGAAGCTGTCATAAGTAGAAATACCAGTGTGAAAATAGTAAAAGTAAAACCACAGTTATATTATGAGTGAAATTTACCTAAAGAGTAAAAGTACTTATAACACAATGAGCAACTTCAAAGTGCCAATTATTTGAATATTGTTGCTAATGAAAGGTTTTAAGGTTGCTGCAAGTTGAGTTGAATTGTTGGATAGTTTAAACTGTAACAGAGCATATTTTAAGAGCTGATCATATGGTTTTATGAGAATTTTGTAAATGTAACTATACATGTCACATAAAAGCAGTGGATTACAAAGTAAAATAGCGTTGCATTGTTATAAAGCAAAATAGGCTTAACCAAGTAAAGTACAATTCTCTAAAAACTGTACTGAAGCACACTACTTGTATAAATCCACTTGGTTTCTTTTCATCAATGTTCATAGCAAACATGATGCTGAGTAATACCATGAGGAAGACACCGGTCATGGCAGGGGTGCAAGTTTCTTGATTGGATTACAATTGATTAAAGTCGTAAAGCAAATTAAATCCTAATTGGTAATTTAACAGAAAACAAACACACTCAGCCTCATTAATATTCTACTATAATTTATAAATATTAATAAATTCTACAGCATATTAGACACTGATAATTTGAATTATATTAATTATCACAGACCACAGGATACAAACCAGGGCCAAACCAGGGAGGTTTTCTGATGCTGTAATTAATTGGCTCCAATCTATAATCAGTTTTGATGGAAATTATTGGAGGCAATTGTTAACAGACTTTCCCAGCAGTGAGTTGTTAAGCTGTGTGCGTTTCATATTTTTTAGTATTTTTGTAATAAGCGAATGTCGTGTGTATTCACTTGTCTGCAAGGTTTCAAATGTTTTCAACTTTAATAACAGAATTTCAGAGCATGCCAGAATGAATACTCCTTTAAAAGAAGATTTATTTGTTTTTTGAGGATGTAGAAATGCAGATGGTTGACCCATTTTTTATCAATCTTTGTCTGTGTTACAAAAATAACAAAAATGACAAGTATAAGTAGTCATACAGATAAGAGATATTATTGCAATTGAGCAATTGCCATACCGCCAAATATAACCAATTGTGGTAATTGAAATTAATACTTAAACAGTATTTATACACC
The DNA here is from genome assembly GCF_022379125.1 of Scophthalmus maximus. Lineage (NCBI taxonomy): Eukaryota > Metazoa > Chordata > Actinopteri > Pleuronectiformes > Scophthalmidae > Scophthalmus > Scophthalmus maximus. The sequence goes on along the minus strand of NC_061533.1, from coordinate 16,608,591 downwards.
TTCGACATTGTTGCACCTGTATTGGAAGCTGGGGCATCTCTTCACTACACCCATACAACTTGGACTTGACTGCACCTCTTGCAGGTCAACCACTCACCCTGACTGATTTGCCAGCAGTGGCTCACATCTACAAACTTGAGTCTCTTGCTGCGTTGCATTATGTTTTTCACGGTTATCATCTTCACATCTGTCCGCTGCAGGTCAATGTGCTGTACCCGTCCGAGTGGCACAGGAGGTAAGTCTGTAGAATCCTCAGAGAGACACCAGTCCAAAGACTCTGTGTGCAGCACATCCTGTAAAACGCAGTTCAGAGGGCATGGCAGGGAGACCAGCGAGAGTTTCTCCAGTAAAGGACAACCAATCAGGAGACACTTGAGCCCCTTCTTCAGGGACATCCAGGACATCACAGGCTTCATTTGGCTGTGACTGTAGGAGAAACTGCAGATATATGGGAGACACAAAGAAGAAAAGAAGGGTTACCTTGATAGTAAATTGTCAATCTAGTTTTAATCTGCTGGATTTATCTAATTAATATTTCACTGATCTGTTGAAGAAGTCCAGAGTTACATGCAGCGGCCTCTGCCCCCCAAAGAAACATGGGCAGTCTGGTAAATTCACTTAGTGGGTCAGTTTTTAATGTGAAATCCTAAAAATGGCCAATAGTTCCTGGTGTACTACAAAGTGTATACCTCAACAGCAGCCTTACTTGAGTGTGAGAGAGCAGAGGTTAGGCAGCCGTGGAAGATCCCCATCATCCCACTGATCCTCCTCATTTTCTTCCTGTGTCATGGTGGGAGGCTCACCCGAGATGAGCAAGTCTCGGAGTCTGGGACAGGCCTTGATGACCTCCAGTAGAGGCGTGTGAGGGCTGGTTTTCACTCCCTCCAGAGTGAGAGAGAGCAAGGAGGAGCCTGCAACTTGCAAGGCAGGAAGGAGATCTGCCAGAGGGCCTGAGTGGTGTACCGCTAGGCTCTGCAGCTGTCCTGACCAGGTCTGGAGGCCTGCAGCCAACAGAGACCCCTGGCTTCTCCCTGTAGTACCTTCATCATCAGTGTTCACAGATATGGAGCAGATATCTGGACATAAATGGCCGAAACTGTCCAGATAGTCACAAGTTAAGCCCTTGACATCTTTTAGGCGGAAGGTTAGATGTTCATCACCTGACTGTGACAAAACTCTCCCTCTCCGTTTTTCCTCTGCTTGGTTCAGAGAGCAACTTGACCCTTCCTCTGTACTTGCATCTTCCTCACTCTCATCACAATATCCTTCCAACAGTATCTCCTCATCCTCATGTTCCTCATCCCCTGGTGCTGCTCCTTCTCTTGTAGTCCTCAAACTATCCATGCTCTGCCTGTGTCTCCTCTGCCTCCACACCTCCTCCAGACTCGGAACTTCCTCTCTGTCAGTGAACTCATCTGTCTGGCTAAACTCTCTGTGATCAATGAGCCAGCAGGCCTGTGCGAGGCCCTCCATGGCCACTCTCTTCAGGCTACACAGAGAGAGGAGTAGGTAGGCTGCAGCTGCCACATGATCCCCCTCTTGTTCCCCAAACCCAATATCCAGGGCAAGTAGACTGATGAGGGGGAGAGGAGACAGTGATGCAGAAAAGGAGAATGGGGGGTCAGAGGAGAAAGAGGAAATAGGTGGTTGAGATGTAGCGGTGCAGCAAAGAGAGGAGCTAGAAGGAATAGCAGAGGTTGAGTCGAAAGCCCCGTTTCCAAGAGGAAGTAGTGAAGCAGGGGATAGGAAATGACAGCGGGATACATCTAGATGGCGCAGCAAATGGCAGTGGCAGGCAATCGTCCTGATCACACATCTGTCACAAGGCATACCAGCCAGAGAGAGCGAGCGGAGGGCAGGGAGACTGCAGAGAGTTTCAGACAGGACTTTTGAAGGCAGCTGCTGCGCCCCAGATAGATCCAGACTCCAAAGGCCCTGAGACAAAAAGGAAGAAATATAAAATATTTTTTTTATTTTTCTATACTTTGTAGTGACGTTTTTCTCAGATTTTCCTGTTTCCATTAAACATCACTGGTGACTGACTGCAGACTAGAATCTTACAACGCTTGAGTCCATGAGGTGTCAAAGAATATAATGTCCAGAAGTTTGTTGAGTTTGCAGAAAGGTCTTGTGGTTTATTTGGTATAAAAATAAATAAAAGAAAACTGACTTCTAATACTCAAAACAAACAAAAGAGCAGACTGTGGGCTAAGCCATTGTAGAAAAACTTTTTGCTGTGTACTCTGCCCAACCCCATTATGAGCACACAGGCACTCAAAACCTGTAGAGGACGCCAAAAAAAAAGCATTGCACACACAAATAATATTAAACAGAATATGACTCCTACACACAGGCCCCTAATTGTATAGGTGTGTAACTATTACAATTATATAAATCAAAATAAGAAGGAGCTACCATATGTGTGCTGAAATACAACATCAAAAATAATACATTATTTCAAGTTCATTGGACATCTTCAGTCTCCAACAGCAGGCAGATCTTGCTGATAGGTCGCTCAAGAACACTTGTCCTCGTCTGTAGTTTGACCGAGTGAACTAGACCATTTGAGTCAGCAATGGTTTCCTTTATCCTCGCAAGCAACCAAGAGCCGCGGGGTGCTGTTGAATCCACGATCATCACCACATCTCCCGCTTGAAAATTCCTTCTCACTGCAGACCATTTTTGTCTCTCCTGCAGTAAGGGCAGGTACTCTTTCGTCCGGCGCTTCCAAAACAGTTCTGCTATATACTGGATCTGCTTCCAGCGACGTCGAGCATAGTGGTCTGAGATTCGAAAGAGTCCTGGGGGCAAAGCAGCCTTGGTGTTCAAGAGAAGAATGTGATTAGGTGTCAGTGCCTCAAGATCGTGTGGATCAGCTAAGAATTGCCTCCACTTCGCAAAACACAGCACAAAGGCCTTCATCATCGAGACTTTGTTGATGCAAAACTGAACAGTCTGCATCTCACCATTCCGATAAGTCACTCCCACACTCCACCGTGATGAGAGGGCAGCGGGGGGGTTGAAACTCCACTTCACTCTATGTTGTAGGAGGGAATCTTGTATTTGGTGTTGATTCAGTGTTAATAGAGCTTTCTTTAACTCTCTCTCTGCTCCAACCAAATTTGTTCCATTATCTGATCTTAGGTGTTCCACTTGTCCTCTTCTGCAGATAAATCTCCTTATTGCATTTATACAGGAGTCTTTATCAAGTGAGTGAGCGACCTCCAAATGCACTGCTCTGCTTGACATGCAGGTGAATATGACACTGTATCTTTTCACGGGGCTCCTTGCTTTCTTTACCTCGATGGGCCCAAAATAATCAAGTCCAACATGGAAGGTTGGAAGGTAAATGGAAGGTTATCTGACATTAGCCTTTCAACAGGTAAACCTGCCATTTTCTGTTCTCCTGGTCTTCCTCTTATGCGCCTGCATACAACACATTTGGAGACGATCTTTCTTACAGCGGCATTTGCACCTGTAATCCAGTATTTCTGGCGCAGCTGCGAGAGAACATGGTTCCTTCCGTTATGACCAACATTTTCATGTTTATGGCGAAGGATAAGAGAGGAAATGTGCATGTTCTTTGACAGGATGATAGGATGTTTGCTTTGTTGAGGCATAGCTGATCTGTCAAGTCTACCTCCAACTCTCAAAATCCCCTCCTCCAATACAGGGTCCAACTTGTAAAGGGGACTTGACCTTTTGACACCAGATGGCGCCATTTCCAACCTGGTCATCTCTTCTGGGAATATTTGATTTTGGCTGAAACAGATGATAGATTTTTCTGCCATTTCAAGATCACCAATGTTCCGTTCTCTTCCAGGCTTCTTTCCCATCTGCTTCGAGTTAGTCACTCTACTTTTTGATCATGTGTATGGGCGGTAGACACAGGAGTCCTTTTCTTTTCTCTGTTTTTAGAGATTGCAAGACACTTTTTAACTTTAATATCCATGCCACAGCCTTTCTTAACTTTAGCCAACAGGAGAAATAAGAGAGCAGTTGGTTGGTAGGGTTCTCTGTTTCCTTCAAAACAAGATTATGCACAACCAACCTTACTTTGACTTCAGGGTCATCTGGATTAAGTGCATGGGATTTCATGGGTGAATTTGGCCATTCATTCATTGGCCTCAACAGGAACGTCGGCTGGATTTAACTCCACATACTTCCATTGTGATACATTTGTGTTATTTCTGATTGTTGACACTCGATTTGAAATGAAAGTATGGAATCGGGTATGCTCATTTGCAATGTAATTGATTACTGCTTGACTATCAGTCCAAAAAACAGAATTTTCCAGTAGCAACAGCAATTCTGCTCTGAGCATTTTGTCCACTTTGACTGACAACATAGCAGCTGTCAATTCCATTCTTGGGATGTTGATATTTATCAGTGGCGCAACTCTGGCTCTTCCCATCATAAAGGCCAGACAGACCTCTCCTCTATTGTTAGTTAATCGAAGGTAGCTAACTGTGCCATAGCCGTGGACACTTGCATCTGAAAAATGATGTAGTTGGGCATGAACTGGTTTCCCAAAGTTTTTTGGCTAAATGCATCGTTCTAATTTAAAGTCTGCCAGCTTGACAAGATCAGAAGTCCATTTGAGCCATTTTTCAGATGTCGCTTTAGGTATGACTTGATCCCAGTCATGATTTTGTTTACAAAGTTCTTGGAGGAGACACTTAGCAGCCAGTGTTAAGGGGGCCAAGAACCCAAGAGGGTCGTAGATTGAGCTCACCACAGATAGCATTCCTCTTCGGGTTTGTGGCTTTTCTTTGATTTTGATGTTAAACTTGAATGCGTCAGTGACAAGCTGTATGCCCTCCTGATCAGAGTGTAGTGTGAATACTTTTGGCAGGGGGATGAATTTGTCTTTTTCGAGTCCTGAGACTTCTACTCCAGTTATGATATGTGATGGAACACATTTATCTTGGCCCATGGTGCGAGGTAGAATGCAAGTCCTCTTGCCATTTATGTTGAGTTGTTCCATTAACCCTTCGGTACAAAATGTGTCAGTACTTCCATTGTCAAGGAAGGCATATGTCTCTATGGTCTTGTCACTTGTGTTACTTTTGATTTGGACTGGCACAATAGAAAGTTTGTACTCATCACTACCGGCCCCAATATGACAACATGCCTGAAGAGAGCTCACCATTTCCTCTGACGACTGCTCCCTTGGTTTGCCACTTTTTTTCTCTTGTAATGTGGAGGAGTCCAGGGGGGTTTTTGTCACATACATTACAGATTAGATGCCTTTTGCAGTCTTTACTCATATGTCCTTTTATAAGACAGCCAAAATATATTCCTTTTTCCTTTAGAAAGTCAATTTTGTCTCTGTGTGGCCTTTTCTTCAGAGCGTAGCATGACTCTATTGTGTGGCCACCTCGGTTACAAAAGAGACAAAGGCCTTGTGAATGGTTGGGGATTTTGGAGGTGAATTTTGGTTCAATGGTGTCAGCATTTGTTGCAAAACTACCTGTTTCTTTTAGTTTGAGTGGGGTTTTTTCTTTGCTTTTAGCTCTGTCAATGGTTTGATCTTGATTGTTGCCAAACACTGGATCAGTGGATATTCTCACTTGCTTTTCCAGGAATTAGACTAGATCCACTAGTGTTGCTCTTCTACTCCGCTTCTCCTGTAGCTCACAGACCATGGTTCTCCATCTTCGCACATTTTATATGGAAGTTTCATGATGATTGCTTTTATATTTGAGCCCAGATTTAGTTCTTCCATGAAGTTCATTTCTTCGATGACATTGCAGCAACTTCTGAGAAATAAAGTAAATGTTTGCAATGCCTTTGGGTCCTCAGACTTAATGTTAGACCATTAGAGCGCCTTGTCAATATAGGCACTGGTTATTGTACTCATTACCATAATGTTCATGCAGCAGAATTTTGCTTTAGGATATCCCCTCTGTTCACTCATAAGCTGTGTTTGTGTTTAATAATCAATATAGTAATAGTAATCAAGGCACAGATGCTAAATGTTTAAAACAGGGAATAGGAAGGAATAGTTCCCCTTCTCATGAAATGTGCTGATGACGTGAATCTAGACCATTATCTTTACAGTTCTCTTTCGCTCATATGTATGCCTCGTCGGTGAATTAGAATGAGATATGTATCTGTGCGTTGAATGTGAGCTATTAACAACACTCACACAGTTTTTGGCATTAAAACACAAAGACTGATTTTGAAATACAAACAGAGAACAGAAGCAAGGAGACAGGGGTTCCTGTCTGACCTGGCAACGTGCAGCAATGTGGGCACAGAGGGCGGAGGTGACCAGGCCAGGACACCTTTCCAGTGACAGGCCGCGGAGTTGGGGGACCAGCAGGAGGTGGAGGGCCGCCCGGGACAATTGCTTTCTGGCACACAGCAGCCACGTGAGCTCCTCGACCAGCTCTGCGGCTACAGGGAGAATCAAAGAGAGACAGAGGGAGAGATATTGTAGCGGCATTAGAAGTGATCAATCACTCGGTAAATCACATATTTTGTGGACAGAGAGAAGTTGTAAAAGGCCCACATGTGTGTGTGCACATGAGGAAGTAGTTGATACCTCTGACTCACTCTGCATGATTGTAAAAATTCTTAAATTGTCATTTATATCTCAGATAATTTGCTAATATAGTGAATCAGCATATGGCAGCTGTTAAGGTTCACATGGTTTATTGACACTTCACCTGTAAGAGAGGGGAAAAAAACATGTGATCCAAGACTTATGGCATAGTTACTTAAACCATATATAGTGACACCAGGCCGGTGAGTGAGGCCAGACTGATATACAAGCCCTCACAAACTCACGCAGAGAGTTGAAAGGCCCCATGATGTGCCTGAAGGAATACTGATCCAGGTACTTGTCAGCATAGTCTTTCACCCACACGTCCTTCATGTTGTCGGCAAGGCTGAGCAGACACAGCTGTGTCAGTGAAGGGGCAGAGCCACCTTCGTCTGTCCTCCCGCAGCTCCCCAGCCGCTTCACCTTTCTCACCCCCCTCCGCCCGGCTCTCGCCGCACCGCGTTCACCGAGGGCCCGAAACAGAGGCATTGCAGGACGGCAGTGGCTGGCGCTGCGCTGCAGGAGTGGATGCTGGATGTTTGAGACGTGGGGGCTTCTCCTGCTTGCTGCTGGTGGGCAACAATAAGATAAAAAGAAAAAAAATTAAGACCTCATCATTTTCACCTTCTCATGAAAAATGGAGAAACAAAAAACAAATGGACAAAAAGACACTACAGGAGTTAACAAGATCTCTATCTCCTTCCTTCTCATATGGATCAATGTTGGTTTTAGAATACTTATCTATTCACTGTTATTTTTAACTAACTGTAATACTATAGTTTTGACAACATTTAAGAAGATACAGAATATACTATGAATATATATATACTCTGTATACTCTATACTGCTGATAATGCTAATATTTGATCAATTGAACATGTATTGATACATAGATAGAAAGAGTGGAGGGTATTGGTTTATATGTAATAACTTACGCAGGAAGTGCTTCTATAACACCTACCTGTCAGCTTTAAAGGTGCTGGAAGTTTTCAGGTGTCCAAACAGAAACAGGTCAAGTGTGTTTAGGGTTTAGTACAATACAAACTATACTACAACCCAACTATTTGGGACTTGACACAACTTTTGCTCTAACTCTACAGCCCTGATTCCCCGCAGCACTTCCTGGATCCAGGCGCATAGGACGTCGCCGCCCTGAGTGTGGTCTCGCAGGAATAGTGTCCTCTCAGGCTGTATGGGGCCGATCCATAGACTGTAACAGCGGATCAACTTGAACACAAACCGCCGTCTGAACACTAAATCAACTGCATATAATCAGTCTGGAGATATGAACAACTTGATGGGCGATGCAGCCTGAGCGTGGTGTATGTCTTCCTGAAAGACTAAACTTAGGGCACCACGCTGTCAGGGAACCTACAATCGAGCTACGTTCAGAGTCAACAGGCGGTTTTCAAAACCATTTCAACAATGTGTCAGCTGACCTGCAACTGAATGTAAGAACCATACAGGCTATGGTAAGAACTCTTCAGGCTGAAAGTTTGTCTTATGTCTGTGTCATTTTGCTGACTATTGTGTTATATATGTAAATAAACGCTAACGTACGAAATTGAAAAGTATATTTTTGAATGACTGCCTCAAACTTAAAAGTTACATTAAATAGTATATAAAGTAATCAATATCAAAACTATAACCTATACTATAAGAAAGCTAGTCCTGAAAAAACACCAACACTTTATGTCCATCGAGACAAATAAAGTTTGTGACATTTACAGCAACACAGAGGGGGAAACACTATACTTACAACGATTTACAAGGATTAAAACAAAAAACTCATTGAGTGTTTTCTTTAATTTTAAAAGGAGATAAATGAAAGTGGATTGTCATGAGGATGTGAGTTTGGCCAGTAGACATTTTTTACTGAACACACCATCAGTCTCTGACCCGGTTGACTTTATATGCTATTACCTTTTACCAATGAGGTTGGTTGAAGATGGTAAATGTGGGTTATAAGACTGCAGATATAAAAAAAAAAAAAAAAAATTGCATGACCCCCCCTAGCAATAATGATCTATTTGAAGTGGAGCCTTGGTGTCAGCAGGACATGATGAGAGCCACCGTCATGTCTCTCTGCCATCTCACCCTCCAAGCTGTCTGGTCCAGATGGTGAACATTGTCTACTAAGGGAACTGCTCTGTTAGTCAACTGGCAAAGGGTCAGTGGGCATTTTTTTAAATACACACATTCCAGGTACAGATCATTGATCAGCAGCTGCATAAAAAAAAAATCAAAACAGACTTGACAGGCAGGTGGTATTCTTTATTTCAATAAGCCATGTTTGACACATCAAAGATAATCTTGAACATTACATTTGGCGTCACAGTTTGTGATAAAAACAATTGGTTATATTTCAGTTTTTAAAAAAGTAAACCTGTCTTAAAAACATCCTCATTATGCAAGACAAAAACATGTTCAGCAGTCTGTGCATTCAATTTCCCTTTATTTCCTTATAATTAGAAGAAGTTTGTAGATAGATAGATAGAGTGATGAAATGGTTGATTGATAAAATCCTCTCAGAAGCAAAACCATTAGAAATGTTACAGATGAGTAAATGTAGGGTTAGTAAAAACAAAACAAGTCACTGCCTCTGATGATAAGCTAGAGAGCTAGGATCAGAACACACCTACAAGTGGAATGGCAACCTTTTTTATGTTTGTACAATGAGTCTGCTGTTTCACCACACTGAGAGCAGAAAAGCTGAGGCAGACTGTACTGTGAAAAAAAATAAACTCTCAAATAACATAATCATGTACTTCAGTCATTTGAAACACTTGACTGGATGCATTTGAATGGAGTGTACAGTGAAAAAAGATAATTATATGTCATAATCACATAAGTCAAGCCAGTCCCAGTCTTTCCGACCATAAAGCATTTTCTAGTTACACAAGCATGAAAGTGGGACCATCAAGCCGCAGTAATCGATCAGGACGGCTCTGTGGCCAGTCTGAGCTCTGAGCAGCTTTAATATCACCTGCACGAGTCCGACCTTCATTTGTTAGGTCACAGTTACATTTCTAGGGGACACGCAATGTGAAATCAACGTGCAATGTTGTCGTGAAGACACTTCAGAGGACAATATTACCACTATTTGTATCTTTGTTCGTTTTTGTGAGTTTTACCTAGAAGATTTATTCGACAACAAGTGTGCACATGAACGGAGAGAACATAGAAAAATGTATTTCACTATGCAAAAGTGACAAGCAACTAGCTAACTATCTGCAATAACTAGCAAAAAAGAGCAATGTACACAGCACTTAATAAGTTCCATATTCCCAACTCTGCCAAGTAATTATCTTGAACAGACTCAATTCTCCCGCGACCCTTAAATGGATAAAGCGGTAGACGATGAATGAATGAATAAGACTCAATTCTGTATTCTAACCTCTGGATTTAAGACAAAAATAGTTATCATGATACTTGATTTCCTTATCATTTGTCTACACTGGTGCTGTCATCCAGTTCAAGCCCCAGCTGATCATCCTTGTGCTATGTACAGTCTATTGTATTTCTTCAGATACAGCAAAATACATGTCTTTTAAGCTGAGAGATAGGTGGTGATTGGAGAACCAAAAGGTTTACTCTGCTGGCTCTGTGAACGGTACCACCTTCCTCCCTGCCACAAACACCTCCACTATGTTACGATCGTCACCTGTAACCAGATGTAAAAAACAAACACACGTGCAGGTAGTAAGTAATGAGTGGTGCATGAGAGTCTGAAAAGGGTTGGTCGTATAAACTGAAATGGACACTTACCTAAGTTCAAGAACTTCTCCAACATAATCTGAAATTGAAATGAAGATAAATAAGTGTCACACTGAAATTTGATTTTTTTGTTTGTTTGTTTGTTTCTGCCAACCACAAGAAGACGATGCCCAACAACCAACCTTTGGTTCTTCAAACTGGATCAGGTCAATGGGTCCCCCGGGAGCAGCTACATTTACCCTCAGAGCATCAAAGTCTTTTCCCACTTCAAAATTCCCTGTTTGGTCTTCCAAGGACAAGGCTGTAAAAAAACCACACAGGCAAAGAAACTGTTGTATTCACTGCCCTCCTGGAAAATTGCAATCAGTCATGGCCACAGAGACTAAAGCAGGAAAATCCATGCTGGCGGAGACTGTGATTAACACAAGCGGTCAGAACACTTGTTGCTTCCATTGTAACCTCTACACAATCCCTGCTCTGATTCTGAGTGGCGGCTGGTTTTGTGTCTTACCTTGGCTGCCTCCCAGTGTGGCCAGTCTGAACACCTCCTCAAAGGAGAGCGTGTCATGCTCTGGGTCCTGGATGGTCAAGACTTTGGACGCATCCAAGGTTCTCCTCACAGCATCCAGCATGGAGGCCGAATAGCCCCCTGCCACATCTGATGTAGCATCACAAACACAGATGGGTCAGATGAATACAGACACAAGCACAAGCATTTACGCTTTTTGTTTGGGATATAAAAAGTAGCATGTCCATTCCAAACGATCAGATCTTAGTTCATTAGGTCTGGAGTACATATTAAACAAGGTGTTATGTTTAACTTGTGGGTGATATCGAAACTAGCTTAATAAAGTGATCAGCAGTATGTAAAAGCCAGGGACTTTTCAACAGGAAGCCAAACATAATTTAACCGCTTCCTTATAATTTAACAAACTTTGTCAAAAGTTGGTCCGGCACACAGATCAGCTGACCACCGGCTGATCACTTTATTCAGCTAGTTTCGATATCATCCACAAGTTAAACATAACACCTTGTTTAATATGTACTCCAGACCTAATGAACTAAGATCTGATCTGCTCCCACCTGTTCCCAGCCCCAGCTTCACTTTGTGGTTCAGGACGTTGCGGACATTTAACACTCCACTGCACAATCTGGGTAGATGGAGACCAATACAATAAAACAACATTTAAAAAAATTTCTTGTTAGTTGATAGATTTACTGTTTTTTGGTACAACCAAATTTCAGCACATTTTACATTTGTGCATTCAAGCATTTGTGTCTATGATAATCACCATGGACCTCGGTCACTTTGAGCCTTGAGAAACTTTGCTTACGAAAAGTTGGAACCGGGGCAGTGAGACAACGAAGCTCCTGTCTCTCTGAACAGATCCAACTCTTCATCACTGAGGTAGCAGCCATGGGCCATCAGCGTCTGTAAATAATCCCGTTGCAAATAAAATCAACCATCCGCATGCACGCCAGCATTCATTGTTTTTGTGCAGACATGTACAGAAACGCTGCGTTCAAAGGCAGGGATGTGCTCTCACCTTTTCAGTGAGCAGGTTGTGTTTGTGATACACGTCCGTGTAGGAGTCTGATTCGGGAAACAGTTCTTTTACAAGCTTCACTTCCTCGACGGTTTCACTGATATGACTCTGGAAATAAACGCACATATGTCCGACGTTGATCTGCTATTCCAAGAGAAGCTATGACACCAGGCTGAAGCATTTACATTGTCAAAAACCTCAAAGGTCAAATCACTAAACGGTCTCTATGGTAACAGTCCCCTGTGGACATAGCCTGGTTTGGGTTGCCACAGTAAGCTCACCTGAATGTGCAGGTTGTTATTCTTAGCAATTGCTCCCAGCTGTCTCAGCAAGGCTCCTGTGCAGGATAGAGCAAAGCGTGGAGTCACTACTGGCTTCACTAGGGGATACTGACAAAACAAAGAGACAAAACAGAGGAGACAGGGGAGTAGCAGAGAATTAAAAGACAATCTTGAAAAAACAAAACAACAAAACGATGCAGACCTATGATGATTTTTTTACCCCTATATTCTTGAATTATTCTGTTCATTGTATTATAGAATCTTACCTTTTTATGTAGAAGCTCTGCAATGAACCTTGAGGAAACAAAACAATGATTGTAATCATTGGGACACTTTCATAGTTTTATTCAAAAAAGGGTTTATGGGGCAAATATGACATCAGAAACAGCGCCAACTGAAAACTGCCTCTTCACTGACACACACTGAATGAGGGTCAGGAGTTCTTTAAGGAAGTGTTGGAGGCGATTCTTCTCCGTGAGCAAGGTTCAATTCAGACACAAGAGACGATGATTCTCAGCTGAGGCACTACAGCCCTATAGGTCAATGGTCATTCGAGAGGAGATCGACACAGATAAAGAAATGTGCAGAATTCATGAAGCGCTCTGGGCTAACGCATACTACACAGCAGACACAGCCTATGAGGCGTTATATACTTTCCTTACATATACATAGCAAGCATGGAAAGTATTTAGCTTCTGCAGAAAGAGCGTCCTGAGGTTTTTATGTCTAGTGACCGTGACCTTTTTTGACACAAATCATTAAATCATCTTCCTCGGGGCGTAACATATCAGTCGCGACAGATGTACAACCGTAGAGCGTGACGTGTGTGGAACATATGGACATGACTAAGAAAAGAACGTTGTGCAAAGATAGGCAAAGTGAAATCTCAGTAACATTGAATAAATCCAGTGCAACTAAAGTTATTGCCTCTGTTCAATACACTGCCTCCTCTCACTCAGCATGTTGACACCCACCGACAAGTTTCCTCCTGCGACTCCTGAAGCGCCTCTTTGTAATGTTTCACAGCATTGTTCCTGTCCATGCACACCTTGCCCACCAAGGCACGCTGTCCAAAGTCATCTGCAAGAAACGTAAGGACGGCTGAGCTCACACCAATTTTTTTTACAATCCGGCAACATTTTGATCATGAAAATAAAAGACACCTCACGTCATAACCGTGACAACATGAACAAGGAGTCTGAGAGAGGATTGATATGAACAAGTTCGCACTGACGTCATTCCATATTGGATGGGAGCATTTGTCCTATTGTTAAACTTGCACCTTAAAAACAATCTTCCTAAGGTCTCGTGCATTTAATTCATTATTTCAGTTCTGTCCTTGTACTAGTATGTACAGCAATCCTAAGCTAAATGTAGAACAAAAAAAGATTATTATCTCTTAAAAACTTAAACTAATAAATCTAACACACAGAGAAACACGTACTAACGTACTTGTTGAATAACAACAGTTTCTTCAAAATGGAACAGCTGCACAGAACAGGACAAAGGTGCAAGTTCAATGAACCTGAACCTGATAGCACAAAACGACTACGTAAACCTGCCAGTGTAATTGCATCATGTGTGTGTGTGTGTGTGTGTGTGTGTGTGTGTGTGTTCGTGTGTGTGTGTATATGTGTGTGTGTGTTTGTATGTGTGTGTGTGTGTGTGTGTGTACGTGTTCAGCATTGCATAACATAACACCAAGGACAAAGGCACAGGGTGAACTAAATAAGTGTGTGTGTGTGTGTGTGTGTGTATCCTACTTGCAATCTGGCCCAACAGAAGAGAGGCATCTGTGTGTATGGTTGCAAAGTAGCATGCAGTGGTTGTTCCGTTTCTCAGGGTCCTTTTCTGTAGAGCACAGAGATCATCTTACAGGATTAAGACATTCTTCCTCTTCTCTAAACATTGTGAAAGCCACTCCGTTGTTCACACCCTTTTCAAATCACAGGGACTGTCTGTTTGTCAGAGAATCAGAGAAACTGATTTTCAACTTGGTCCTATTGGCAATATCACAATCGTACCAAACATCCTTGCATTGTAGGCTCAGTTTCAGCTTGCTTAGTGGCTTACCTGTACTGACTTTGATCGGCACTTATGATGCCAGCAGACTCACCACTATTTGAGTGTAGATTTTGTTTGCAAACTCCAAATCCTTGAAGCGAGACTCTACAGGAAAGGTGTAGGTATTGAGCCACTGCAGTAAGGGCAGGTCCAGGGCCGTGCCAGCGTAGCTGTACTGGGATGCATGAATGTGGGTGTCCACCATTCCTGGCATGAAGAACTCACTGCAGTGAGACAGGCATGAAAACAGTTTACATTCATTATTTCTATGTCCTATGCAGTGAATTATTTTCTTGGATTCAATGATCAATGCTCATTTTAACATTCTACTGGTGGATCAAATACAACGTTATTGTTTGTGCAGAATAACACACACAAAAAAAACTCTGCCTGCGGGTGGTAAATATTGTCATCCCCCGCGTGTCTGATAGTCAAGACACTGCTGTTTCCTTACACCTGGAGTACAGTACTCTTTCCATGAAAGCAATGTATTTTAAACAGGGACAATAGGTTTTAAAAATGTAGAGTGGCCGAGAAAGAGAAAGAGAGGGATTATAATGCTCTGGGTTTTTCCCGAGCTGATTTTGCATCTCCGATCGTTTTGCTCAGTTTTTGAGGCAGGCAGTGCCCCAGAAACTGAGTCCTGAAACTCGGCCCAATTCCTGAAACTCAGTCATGACACCATTGCCGAACTCACGCTGCCTTGCTCCTGCTTCTGCACCTGACTGCTCAACGTCGCCACCCAATATCCTCACCCTCTAATGCTTGAAAGACTATTAAATCTTGGGTCCAAATTCTACCACTTTTAATTACAAAAAAGACAAACTGACCCTGAACTGTCAGTCAGTCAGAGTTGACAACATGATGAACACTGTCTGCTGTCATGACGTGATGCATGTAACCAATGCATGCAGGTTATTATGCATCATCCAAGACTGTCCAGGTCTGCCTTTGAGTTGCAGCTGCAAAATCAGTTCTCAAAAGTTTCTTGAAGTATTGCACATGTCTACACACACACACACACACACACACACACACACACACACACACACACACACACACACACACACATACACACACACACACATAGTAGCCTAATCAATTTGCATAAATAATCCTACTTACTTTTGTGTCAGTTGAGTCACCTCAGCCGGGCTGAATCCAAATGTTTGAGTCAGTTTGTGTAGCTCCTCGCCTTTTCCAATGAAAGCAATCTGACGTCAGAATGGAATAAGAGTAAGTGAGGACAGAAAAAAACCTATCTTCTATACTGACAACATTGTGAGTTTGTTTTTTTTTGGTTTGTTTTGTGTTTTTTTGAGATACATTTTTTCTTGGATTGAACAGACAGACACACACCAACCACAAAAGACATACATAATGAGGTATTAATTAGTCAGGGGATAAAAACCTGAGGAATACAATTCATCTTACATAATGTATGATTAATGCCTTTTTAAGTTACATTAATCATCAGCAACTTCTAAAGCAAGACATGTGTGTTCCTCATGCCATCCTATAAAATGCACTGTTTTCGTGTACATGTCTCTGATGCCTACTAGATCCACCTCACCCTACTTATATTTCCAAAAAACGTTTTTCCTAACAAAGAGCATTGGGAGGGTTTATATTTATTCAGGGTTTAAACGATGTTTGTTTTTTAAATATTATCCCCACTATTACTTAAAGAGGCTGCTTCATACTGCCATGCCTTCATGTCTGAGAACTCAATGCAGGAGACAATTACAATCTCAAGGAACAGATTCGGCAGAGGAAGGAAGAAGAAAAAAAACAGACGCCTGTGCCAAATGTGCCAAATTTGGTATTTTGCCCAATTATCAAAACGTTTACAAAACCTATTGGTATTTATTAAATTATAGAACAAGTTTGTAAAAAAAATCCTTTAACGAAGGGTGACACTGCGAAGAACTATTTTTCAAAAGAGAAACCCAAGAGTCGGACGAACCTTGCCCTCTGTGTTGACTCCCAGCAGCGCGTCTTCCAGAATCTGCACCGCCGATTTGTGGGTCGAGTGGATGAACGTTCCCCTGTAGACGCGCGAGATCGCGCAGGCGGATCTGTCTGTGTCTGCCATCCTCTCACCAGAACCTGCCCGAGTCGAGCAGTGGGACACCGGCTGCTGCGAGGGCGCGCGGCGGTTCTGTCCAGTGCGCACGACTCCACCTGGCACAAAAGACTAGCTGCAGCCAAGTGCGCACGACTCCACCTGGCACAAAAGACTAGCTGCAGCCAATGAGAACGTAGGGTGTATGCGTGTGCGTGTGTGTGTCTACGTGCGTGTTGAGATTAGACTGATCTCTGTGGTGTAACTATCCAGCGGTCGGTTACAGTATACCACAGCCTGTGTCGATGCAGGTGTCCGTCAATGATTTGACTTCGCCTGACCATTTGAATTTTGCCAAAGGCTCCCAGTGTTTAAAGGCTATGGCCAAAGAACCTTTGACTGTGCAGCTGTCCTTTGTGTTACATTTATGCTTGCATTTATGTAGCCAAAGGACTCACCCTGTTCTGAATTTAAACATCCCCTGCGCAAGGCTTTTTTGAATGTCCAAAAATGAGCCACTGCAAAGAAAGAAAGTTCAGTATGTGCACTGGTTTGCAGAATAACTCCAGCTCAATATTGAGGCGATCTCTGTCCAGCAGCAACGTCTCGTTTTGTTCACTGGTCATTACAAAATATATTGCCATCACGGAAGACAATACTAAATGTTTTATTCATGACGTAAAATCTCTCAATCGGACTGGATGGTTTTTGAGTCTGCCTGTCAGATGAAGACCTGCAAAACCTGTCTTTTGCTAATCTCTTGGTGTTTCAGTATGACTACACTGAAAGTCAGGTAGAGGTGGGGGTGCTGAGAGGTTTTTGCATTCATTTGAATGATAACCAACATGTTATACATATTTCAGATCATTTTTTTTCTGAAACATATATATCTAACCCAATATTACCACCACTGAAATCCTTTCAGTTCACACTCACCCTGTCTACGGCTTTACTGCATGTGTGCATCATAGGCGACAGAACATCTATGTTCTAAAACTAAATGAAATTTATGAAGAAAATATCAAATGTTTGATCTACCATATGCTACTACAAAAAGGTTACTTTAAATGTTTTAAAAGGTTGTAGCCAGACTAATGCTCGGGTCTGGCAGAGCAAGTTAAATGAGCTCAAAGAATTCGTCTGGGTCCCAGGCTAGCTGGGCACGTCTCCAATTAGTCTCAATGGTGATAAAAATTGTAGACGATAGTGAACTAAATATTAGCGCCATACAGTGCCATTGTTCAAGATATATTTCTTGTTTTGACATTGCAGGAATGAGATGGCTCCATAATAGACTGAGAAAAGGCTGTATCATTATAAAGTAAACTTAACAGATTAATATATCATAGAGACTAATACTGTAGTGGAAGAATGTGTCCTGATTGTAAGCAATGCATCTAGTATGATGACGCAGATGTGTCCTTGCTGTGAACAATTGAACATGTGACAGCTTAGTTGCCCTGTTTCGTAGACAGTGGGTACAAAAGAACTGTACACCCATATGCACTATAAACATCTCCGGCTGAAACTGGTCAGCGGCTTCCTTGATTTGTCTTTCTGTAAACCTCCTAACAATACACCATGTTTGCCTCACCTTGAATATGTTTTATATATTCATGCATTAGGCCTGTGTAGGACCAGTAACATATGCACAAGAGCCCCCTGACAAATAATGTTAACTTTACAATGGCACACCCAGGCCCACACTTTGTGTTGCAAATCAGCTGTTCGAGTATACCCACTTCTCCAGGCACCACTACACCACTGATGAAGAGTATACCCACTTCTCCAGGCACCACTACACCACTGATGAAGAGTATACCCACTTCTCCAGGCACCACTACACCACTGATGAAGAGTATACCCACTTCTCCAGGCACCACTACACCACTGATGAAGAGTATACCCACTTCTCCAGGCACCACTACACCACTGATGAAGAGTATACCCACTTCTCCAGGCACCACTACACCACTGATGAAGAGTAAACCCACTTCTCCAGGCACCACTACACCACTGATGAAGAGTATACCCACTTCTCCAGGCACTACTATACCACTGATGAAGAGCATACCCCCTTTCCAGGCACCACTACACCACTGATGAAGAGTATACCCACTACTCCAGGCACCAATACACTGATGAAGAGTATACCCACTTCTCATTACATAGATTATGCTTCTTCCTGAAAGTGGATTTGAATTTCACAATATTTTGCAATCAAAATTTGCGCAATCTTAGATCGTGCACCAGTCAGCATAGTTACATACTTGTTCCTTTTTGTTGTAGTGCAGATTAAAATATCTATGTTCGGCATTTTGCAGGCACCTTTCCTCATATTAAACATGTGAAAGAACTTTACTTTTCATCTTCATAATAGCAATGTAATTATGAAATGGCTATTGCAATGTGACAATATCCAGGTAAAATAGTGACAATGTTTTTGCTATTGTTAAGGTTTAATTCTGGTAACTGGGTAATAATGGAGCAAAAACAAATTAAAGTTGCGTGGGCCGAACATATCAGTAATAGCATGTGAATAGTGTGGTAACAACAGGCCAACCTAAAGTTTAATGTCGCGATAAAAAGGCAATATAAAAGCTAAAAAACATTCACAACCACTGCAGAAATTTCCCTTCCATTACAGTTACATATTTCATACTTTTTCAAAGCTAACAAAAACCTCTTTTTTTGCCTTAAACAAAGTGATTTTCCATTTCCAACCAATCCCTCAACATCTAGCTCACATACTCAATTGTGAAAGGTTGTTTAGTTTTTTTAGATGGTTTTGAGACTTTGTCCTCATTATTGCAGGCAGGTTGTTTAGCATTAAACAGCTGCATAATTATAATTATTTTACTTTGCCTCTTTTCCCCTCTTCACTTATTCTCTGTCTTACATTGTAATCTCCGGCTGTGTATATGTCTCTGAACTTGTCTACACTTGTTTTGTAACTACTCGATCACTGAAAATAAATAATTATTTTATAATTTAGCTGCAAAGCAATGAGTCAGGTACAACAACCTCCCTTGGCTCAAGTCCCACCATTGTCCTGAGGATTGCTTTTTTCCATTCTGAGGTGACTTGTACTGGTAAGTATCTCTGTTCGGGACAAACGTTTAGCTGCGAGCAGTTCTTTTCATATCTGTTGCAAAGTCTCAGTGCCACTCAAGGCACCTCCTAACAATACAACATGTTTGCCTCACCTTGAATATGTTTTATATATCCATGCATGAAGCCTGTGTAGGACCAGTAACATTTGCACAAGAGCCCCCTGACAAATAATGTTAACTTTACAATGGCACACCCAGGCCCACACTTTGTGTTGCAAATCAGCTGTTCGAGTAAACCCACTTCTCCAGGCACCACTACACCACTGATGAAGAGTATACCCACTACTCCAGGCACTACTATACCACTGATGAAGAGTATACCCACTTCTCCAGGCACCACTACACCACTGATGAAGAGTATACCCACTACTCCAGGCACCAATACACTGATGAAGAGTATACCCACTTCTCCAGGCACCACTACACCACTGATGAAGAGTATACCCACTTCTCCAGGCACCAATACACTGATGAAGAGTATACCCACTACTCCAGGCACCACTACACCACTGATGAAGAGTATACCCACTACTCCAGGCACCACTACACCACTGATGAAGAGTATACCCACTACTCCAGGCACCACTACACCACTGATGAAGAGTATACCCACTACTCCAGGCACCAATACACTGATGAAGAGTATACCCACTTCTCCAGGCACCACTACACCACTGATGAAGAGTATACCCACTTCTCCAGGCACCACTACACCACTGATGAAGAGTATACCCCCTTTCCAGGCACCACTACACCACTGATGAAGAGTATACCCACTACTCCAGGCACCAATACACTGATGAAGAGTATACCCACTTCTCATTACATAGATTATGCTTCTTCCTGAAAGTGGATTTGAATTTCACAATATTTTGCAATCAAAATTTGCGCAATCTTAGATCGTGCACCAGTCAGCATAGTTACATACTTGTTCCTTTTTGTTGTAGTGCAGATTAAAATATCTATGTTCGGCATTTTGCAGGCACCTTTCCTCATATTAAACATGTGAAAGAACTTTACTTTTCATCTTCATAATAGCAATGTAATTATGAAATGGCTATTGCAATGTGACAATATCCAGGTAAAATAGTGACAATGTTTTTGCTATTGTTAAGGTTTAATTCTGGTAACTGGGTAATAATGGAGCAAAAACAAATTAAAGTTGCGTGGGCCGAACATATCAGTAATAGCATGTGAATAGTGTGGTAACAACAGGCCAACCTAAAGTTTAATGGGGCGATAAAAAGGCAATATAAAAGCTAAAAAACATTCACAACCACTGCAGAAATTTCCCTTCCATTACAGTTACATATTTCATACTTTTTCAAAGCTAACAAAAACCTATTTTTTTGCCTTAAACAAAGTGATTTTCCATTTCCAACCAATCCCTCAACATCTAGCTCACATACTCAATTGTGAAAGGTTGTTTAGTTTTTTTTAGATGGCTTTGAGACTTTGTCCTCATTATTGCAGGCAGGTTGTTTAGCATTAAACAGCTGCATTTAGTAAAGTCAGCAGATCTGCAGGGTGTGGGCTGATATGATCTTTTGAAGTATATCTGTAATGATAAGAAAATTATTTTAACTTTACTTATCTGGCCCCTTTCATACATAAAATCCAAACAAATATGGCATTAAATCAAAATACAATAAAAAATTACACACAAAAAATAAATAAGTTTATGAAACAGAAATAATAGGGCCAACAAAATAAGAAACTAAAATAGTAAATAAGGAAGCAGAAAGAAACTAATAGATAAAAAACAAATGGCATTAACTAAAAGTCTTTCTAAATGAATAAGCCTTCAGTAGATTATTATAAAAAGGCGACAGAGCTTGCATGTCTCAAATCTCATGAATGGTCCACAGTGTTCCTCAGCATAGTAACTCACAGCCTCGTTTTTGAGGGGCCCCTTTAGCAACAGTGAAATATACTGGCATCAGAGGCTCTCATCGGTTGAAAGGGAGTTAACAAGTTACATTGTTTCAAATTTGTTAACCCTGCATGACAGATGACAAAATACAATAATAATAGATTGAATTGCATGCGAGGCACTTTTTCTGTGTAACTACACGTTATCCATGTGGTGACAAAGTGAGGAGGTGTGAAGGGAAAAGAAAAATGAGAACTTATGCATATTCAAATATTCTCACGAAATATGCGAGTTGAGGCAGTTTTGACGACAAGTAAGGAAAGAATTTGGGGATAATAATCTACTTTAAGTTTCATTAATTGTACACTTATAAGGCATTGTGAATTTGAAATATGTTGTATTAGGTTGCCGTGAGGAGAGTCAACTGATTATTTTTGTTGTTTTTCATTAATTGTATTGTAGAGGAAAAAACATCGTCTGGGGTAGAGAAGTGCCCAAAACAACAACAATCAGTCACATGTATTGTTTCAATACACTTAAAATGCAATAAAACACCCAGAGCTGAGAGCTGCTGTAACCACAAAATGTCAATTTTTTTCTTGAAATATTAACTGTGTTTCTGATATATAATCTACCCTCTTTAATATAAACAGGGTGGACTAAATATTTCAAAAATCTCTCAATATAACTACATTCAGTTTTTAATAGCATAACAAACCAAAGTGGTTCGCACCAATCAGGGACACTCAGTTTGAAGCAACAAGAGAAGATATTAGACCGGGGTTGGCAGACGCCTGGCCTCCAGGCTGTATGCAGTCTGCCAGACAGTTGGTCAAATCCCATGAGGCAATCAATAATAACTCAACAGCCATTCAGAAATATAGAAAAAATTACTGTTTTGCAGAACTGTACTGTGTTAGCCCAGTTGCACTTGGCACAGATTTAATTTTGCTTCAAATGATTTCACATTTGACAGCAGAAGGCTGAGCTGCTGGCAGGGACCTTAGAGCTTGATGCTCAGTTCTAAGAGGTAATAATCAACTCCATGATTTTTTTTACTTTTACCCCCGTAAGAACATTTTGAATATTTCATATTTAAAAGCATCAATCTGATGCATTTTGAGAGAAAAATCAAGCAGAATTACAAGACAGTATGAATGTATTATAAAGTATCAATCTATACATGGTCACGTTATGCTATATAAGAAATTAGACTGACAACTTCTCTCATGAAATGCGCAACAGCACAACTTTAATAGTGCAATCTTTTCGCAGAAGATGAATATGGGTGGGAAGGGGCAGGGGTTAGAGGGGTCTCATGTTTTCTTCTTTGCCTGGACCAGTGTCTCCATGGCCCGCTTTTCGATGTTTTGCCACGTCTCAGACTTGCCCTCTTCTCTTCTTCAGCTGTCTCTCCCTTTTGTCAGGCTAATCCACTTTCCAAATCGGCGTCTTATTTTCAGCTGCTGAGTGCTTTGGTCTGCACGAGCGAACTGAGTGTACACTTCACAAACCAATCAGGTAGCAGTATTCCCCTACCTTCCCAGGGAAAAAAACTGGTGATGCGAGGCCCTAATATTTCCATGCTCTCGCGCTTGTAGAGTGAATGTTTTCATCGAATTCAAGGCTCCCTTCAGGGGCGTGCACATGTTCGCAGTTCACTGATAATCTCTGGTATACCATGTCCCGTCCATACCCCCCCCCCCCAAAAAAAATGTTCTCATCAGATCTACACGATTCACGTAGGTCACCTATTTTGGTTTCAAAACAGCGAATTTCGTCGAAAGGTGAGTGATTTTCATGCCTGGTTTGATTCATGAGCTCTACATCAGAGGGGGATCCCCGTTCCACTGTTGCACCAGTCATATGAGCATCATCTGGATTAGGTGCAAACCCCACATATACACACACAGCTCAAAAATAAATGACCACAATAACTGTTCAAACCACTTATGATTTATTAGGTTTCTTTCTTCATATAATTATTTTACTTTGCCTCTTTTCCCCTCTTCACTTATTCTCTGTCTTACATTGTAATCTCCGGCTGTGTATATGTCTCTGAACTTGTCTACACTTGTTTTGTAACAACTCGATCACTGAAAATAAATAATTATTTTATAATTTAGCTGCAAAGCAATGAGTCAGGTACAACAACCTCCCTTGGCTCAAGTCCCACCATTGTCCTGAGGATTGCTTTTTTCCCTTCTGAGGTGACTTGTACTGGTAAGTATCTCTGTTCGGGAAAAACGTTTAGCTGCGAGCAGTTCTTTTCATATCTGTTGCAAAGTCTCAGTGCCACTCAAGGCTTACTAACCCAAACCTGGAAAACCAGATGCAAGTGGCACGATTATCACAACCGTTTTATTGCTCAGGGTAAGGGAAAAATTCAATACAAATTCAATACTACTCTCTAACCATCGCGACGACCCTTGTAACTCACATCCCTACCTCAGGAACTCAATGAATACAGAACTGACTTTGCTGGTCATTAGCTTTTTCTAGGCTAACCAGGGCCAATCCAAATCTAACAGAACACACTAATGAGGACACTCAACGTCAAACAAGCAATGCAGTTTACTTGCATCATTTAATTCGAGTCTGGTCAAAAACTTCATAATGTACACTGATTAGAAAACTTGTTTGGTATACAAATTTAAAAAGTCCAACAGGAACCCTCTAAGTTTTTATTCTTTGACATTAATTCTGGACACATCTGGGGGTGCAGCAGACATGTTCTGTGTTTTCTTTCGACACGAGTCACTGTCAAAGTCTTTATCATCCTCATCTTCAAGGTCACCAAAGTCATCATCATCATCATAATCCTCATCATCATCACTGTCCACATCCTTCTTCCCTCGTCCACATCCTTTCCTCATCTCTTCACCGTCTTCTTCTTGCTCACTCTTGTCCAGATGTGAGTTTATCCTACACAGGAAGAGAGAAATGGAAACGAAGCAGTGTCAAATGTTGCCATGGTTTCTTGTACTCTTACAAGAGCAAGGGGATGGGAAACCTATTGAGTTTTGTTTAGAAGGACATCATGGACCCAAAGAAGTAAGTACAATGATAACTGGGAAGAAAACAGTTGGTGTGAAGGGCATAAAATGGAGACAGAAAGACTGAAGCTGAAAAATTCTGTCAGTTAACTACTAAAGCCCCAGTGTGTATCTTTTGTAATTTCCTGGCGCCATCTGGTGGTAAAGTTGCAAACCTCAACTAACTGAGCGACTGGCAGGGGACACTTTATGGCGGCGCACCGCTGATTCCATTTCTGGTTTCCCACAGCGCTGGAAATTCAACGCGA
This sequence comes from Scophthalmus maximus, assembly GCF_022379125.1. Taxonomy (NCBI): domain Eukaryota; kingdom Metazoa; phylum Chordata; class Actinopteri; order Pleuronectiformes; family Scophthalmidae; genus Scophthalmus; species Scophthalmus maximus. The sequence goes on along the minus strand of NC_061533.1, from coordinate 16,584,077 downwards.
ATGCGACGTATTCTCATAGATTTACTAATAATGCCGTATTCTGGACTGTTTTCTGCAACCTAATGCTGCGTTCCATCCAATTTGGACCCCGAAAGTCGGGGTGGTGGTGCCATTTCCCAACCCCAAGAGTCGGAGTGGAATCGGAACGCGGCACAACACGACGTAGCAATCTTGGAGACTTACTCGGAGATCGGGTCCCCCTAATGTAACTATATTTAACTCATTCAAAGTTAACGGAAAAACACTGGTTTGTTGTTGCAGGTGATTATACATATATGAACAACTTAGTTATGGACAATATATTCAATTTCTGTGTATAAGTTCTTATAAATAAAAAATATAAATATTACACACTGTCGCTTTAAGTAATTTTACAAGAACCAGTAATGCATCTCTTTGTCCACAAGACGCCAGTCTTGGTTCAGAATTAACTGCTTGTGCTTGATGAAAGCTTTCAAAGATAAAACTTTAAAAAAGGGAATGTAATGTCATCCCATCTCCAGATGTAGAGCACCACAATTCTTACAATTGTTTAATTAAAATACAAAATTATATGAATGGCTTCTTTATGAGTCAGTGATGGCAATGTGGGCATTAAAAACATCCAACTGGTTACATTGACTGATTTTCTCAATTGACAGTAGCAGGGTATAATTCATGTAAGGCCAGTGCACAAAATTACACCATAGTCATTAATCATCGTGTGCATGGATCCACGCGCGCACACACACACACACACACACACACACACACACACAGAAAACTCACGGAATAATAATGTCCTCTTTCTTCCCACACTTGCAGCAGATCTCCAGCTTAAGAGAACAGGGCTTACAGATGATGTGATATGCATCCTTCACGCTCTTTTCAGAACATTTGACACTGAAAGAAACCAACGGGTTGACATGAGATCAGCTCAGTTTTGTGAGGTCATGCACAGTGTGTTTCAAAGGTGATGCTGGAGGTGAACTGTATTGAATTATCGTGGGCAGTGCCCAGATGCACTCACCATTTCTTGGGCTGTGTTAGTGACTTGTATTTTTTGTACTTGACTTTCCACTCGAGCACACCCTTACAGTGTTGACACAACCCATCGTGAACCTTTGAATTTGCCACCTACAATGATAAAAGAAAACGTGGTGAATTTGATGTAATGGCATCGTCACAACATGGCCATCGCGAAAAAAAATGCGTTGCTTCGCCAAACAAAAAGTCTTAAACGTTCACACACCTTCACTTGTGCAGTCGCTCCGTACTTGTCGTTTCTGTAGGCACTGGCGTTTTGATGCTTCTGGCCTCGCGACCGAGATACATTACCTTTCTGAGAACTCATCGTGTTGTCCGATTTTTACTTGCACATGTTATTATCAGTTTACCACGCCAGAGAAACGCGTTAACCCGGAAGAAGAAGGAGAACGTAAAAAAAAAAAGGCAGTGAGGTCAAAATATGAAACATTCACTTTTTCCTCAAACAAAACAATTGAAACAAATCAATAGAAAAATAATGTTTTGGGGGGAAAAACTATAATTTAAAAAAACCCACAAACTTTTATCATTCACGAACGGGCTGAATAAAATGTTACGAGTCAATGACGTCACCCACTAGGGCCTTGACCGATGCTGATTGGACTTTACTTCACAATAGTAATCTCCAATTGGTTCTCATATGCGTCAGTCAACACATTAGGTCACCATCCTGTGACGTCAAAAAGACGCGCCCACAGACAGTAACGCCCTGTGGCATTGGTGGATTCGTTTTATCGACCCTTTTTCTATTGGTCGTTGAAGCCGTCAACCACAGCCTCTCTGTCCACAAGCCAAGTCAACAAGCAGAGCGATTACCACAACGGAAGCGGAGGATGTTTCGGAGCCAGATGATATCCCAGTGAACTGTTTGGCAAAACCGCCACGGACTGTGTGAAAGAATTTAGTTGAATTGCTGTTTTTGCCTTTATCGCAGATACTCATACTCATGTTGCTTTTGACCTGCATGGACCTGGATGTTTCGAATGAAGCGGCCTCGTTAACATTCAGGACCGTATGTTAAGAAAACCGAGCGGAGGAAACAGAGACGACACTTCGGGGAAGCTGTCTGGTCCGGAGGACGAAGAAGGGATATCCACACCACAAGTGACGGATACGGAATATAGAGGACAATCTGTCCGAGGACAGCCTTGTCAGTCGAGAAGAAGAGCAAAAGTTATTCGTCTTGGTGCAAAGATAACGTCTGACCACGGCGACGTTGGCCAAACACCGTCCCCTCAGAACAGAGAGGAAAACAAAACAAGCGTCCAGCCGCCGTGCAGGTAACGTTGTGGTCATCTCTGCCTTCAAACACACTTCCTCACCTCCATTTTACAATGAATCGCCGCGAGGCTCCGGTCTGTCTCCATGGCTGTGGGATTATGGACTGTTTGAGAGGGAACACGGGAAGTGTATAAAGCATCCACTATTTGTTTGGCTTCTACATCCTCCTTTTGGGATGTCACAGAGGTAACATCCAGTGCATATGTGTTCACCCAAAATAGATTATTCTCTGGCACATACAGTATGAATGGCACACAGGTAATTCATCTGAATCAAGATTAATTGTGTGTGTGTGATCAAGATTGATCACACCTGTGTCTTGAAGCTCCAACTGCTTGTTGGCCAATTAAAAACAAGAAAAACAAAAAACCCCTCCATCATGAAGACACATGATGACCATTAAAAACACGCCCATCACAAGGTTGTTGAAAACTAGAAACTTTCAGAGGTGATGAATATGCCCGCTGTATGAAATTTAGCGCGCAAGAAGAATCAAAGCTGCCAGAGGTCTATGAATGATGAGGGAGACGGACAGCAACTGTTTGCGTTCTCCGTCATGTCATGCACATGACACCTTGGATGGTGTTTGCCAGAAGGCACGTGGGAGACTGAAATGAATTTGAAGGAGGCTCCACGGTCTCCAGATCAAACTTGATCTTTCTGGTCTGTCAGCTGCTGGTAGAGAAGAAAAACATTGCACATTAGCAGAAACATTCCCACCACCATGTTCTAAGCTGCGTTGTGTTATTGGATGTCTTCCTGCAGCAGTAAAATGAGGGAAAGCAGCACCGTGCAGGTTTTGTCCATGAAGAAAATGGGTCCTGCAGACCTAACGTTAAGCAACGAATGGTTTTGGTGTGTGTGGCCTCAGTCTGATCAAGAGTCAATGGCAGGACTTGAAATTTTGGCGTGCCCAATTCACAGACCTATGGCCCAGTTAAACTTGACAGAGCATCACAAGTTTTGTCAGTAGTCGTGGAAAATGGCTTTGCATTATTTGCATTACAGACATAATTGAAAGTTGAAATAACATGGTGTAATGTCTTCTTTTTTTCAAGTACATTTATTGGCATTACAATTCTCCACACATTGTCCTAATAACCTTGCATTATGATCAACTTCTCCCTATTCAAAAAGGCTTGTGTCGTTTTTAAAGAGTCAAATTATAAAGCAACCCCAAAAGATGAATTAAAAAACATACTACGGATTCCTGGATAACTTTTTGTTATATTGGTCAATTGGTGTCACCAAAACGAACTGTGCTGGCATCTCCAGTGGTGGCAACTGCATTTCAAAAGCACCTGGAATATCCAAGAGGTACTGTAGCATTAGGCGGGGGTCCAGGTGCAGGTTGAAACAAAAAAGCCTTTTAAGGCAATGCTGTGGTTTTGGAGCCTGAAGGCAGGACAAACACTCAATCGGGGTCAGGACTATATCTTTCCTATAATCCTGACAGAAGAGAGCCATGGGTTTTGGAGAGGGGAGTTGTTAGTGCATTAAAAAGACAGCAACAGCAGGGCTTTAGCCCCAAATTCTGTAAACCCCTCTTTTTCTATTCAAAAGTGTTTGTATTCTCAGAGAAAACATCATCCACAAGCTCTGTGGCACTAATTTGCTCTTGTGGTGTTTCTTCCTTGTGATCAGTCTGCGGGGGATGCAGTGACAAACTGGTGTTTCAGTTGTTTGAGACGGCCCGCAGATGCTCTTGTTTTAGGAGATTATATGTGTGTTTTCTTTCTCATTCGTATTTCTCAAAGGTCATCCTCCATTTGCTATAGTCATGAAATGTATCTGTTTTCTGTTTCCTTCTCTTCTCTCCTGGCACAGTTCTTATAGGATGAATCACTTATCCCTCAGCGAGCTATGCTGCCTGTTCTGCTGTCCACCGTGCCCCAGTAAGATCGCCTCTAAGCTGGCCTTCCTGCCCCCAGAGCCCACCTACAGCCTCATGTGCGATGAGAGTGGCAGCAAATGGACGCTGCACCTCTCGGAGCGCGCCGACTGGCAGTACTCGACCCGGGAGAAGGACGCCATTGAGTGTTTCATGACTCGCACCTCAAGAGGGAACCGCATTGCCTGCATGTTTGTCCGCTGCTCACCCAGCGCCCGCTACACGCTGTTATTCTCCCACGGAAACGCGGTGGACTTGGGCCAGATGAGCAGCTTCTACATTGGCCTTGGTTCACGGATCAACTGCAACGTCTTCTCGTACGACTACTCGGGTTACGGGGCCAGTTCTGGGAAACCCTCGGAGAAGAACTTGTATGCTGATGTAGACGCTGCCTGGCAGGCCCTCCGGTCAAGGTAAGGAGAGATGATGATGGACAAAGAGAAGATTGGGGGGGTTACACGAAAGGAGGAATGGGGTTATTGATTAGTTGTGATGAATTCTGATATTAGATTAAATGAATAGCATACCCTGTAATCGATTTATGCAGGGATGGAGGAGACAGGCTTCACCAGTGTAGCACGCACCCAGAACATGCCAATTAGTGACAGCACCTTTAATTCAAGTTAATTCAGTTTTATTTGTATAGCGCCAAATTACATAAATACATTATCCCAAGGCCCTTTACATAGTGAGGTGGAGAACTCACAATATTTCAGAGAAACCCAACAGCTCCCACAATGATCAAGCACATGGCAACTGTGGAGAAAAAAAACTCGGACGGAACATCTGCCGCTACCGGTTGGGGTGAGAGTAGAGAAATGATGGATAGAGGAGGGTAGAAAGAGGGAGAGAGGACAGAGAAACATTTACCTGGGGGTAAAATAAACCCGAAAAGTAGCCAAAAATAATTTAATTGTTAAGTAATTTTCTGTTTATTTGAAGTCACAAATGAAGCTGTTGTCTGTGTAACAGCCAGGTAAAGGACATATTAATAGCTACTCTGTTCGTGTTAAATTTGTTGATGGTTTTGCATCTGTAGTGGGAGATAATGTTCTAAATGTCTGCAGCTATAGGGGAGTTTCAAAATTAAAGTCTGTTGTAGACTGATGGGGGGAAATCTCTCGGACAGGAAGGCCTAACAAAAAATGTTAGAAGAGTGAGAGTAAGATTGGACCTGATAAAGGAATAGAAGTGTAGTAGGTATGACACAATGTTCTCGGAGGCGATAATAAGCACCGTGGTTTCTATGATTATGCTCGCCCACCATATGTAGGTGTGAGTGGTCGCTCTGGTGCTTGTTATGCTCTGCAGGCTAGGAACAGACTGATCATCAGTCTGATTTTCGACTTCTACAGATTGGCAGTATCTATATTTATTTTATTAGTATCTTTTGAATTTTTCCAGCTGATACATATTCAGTGCTTCTCGTCGGTTGTCTCTGTATTGTTCAATATCCACTTTGAATTTAAAATAGTGTTCGACCGATTTATCGCCCGGCCGATAATATCGCCTGATGTTTGCGTTTTTTACGCGTATCGGCATTGGCCGATGCGCGGCTGCTACGTTCGCCAATAGTTTTTTTTGGGATACGGTCCGCAGATCCGGTCCGCTGCACGCCCGTCGGGTACCCAACTCTCCCTTCTCCTCCGGAGAGCGGGAGGGTGATTCAATGTCTCCCACCCCGTTCTGCCCCTGCCGTCGCTCCTCCTCCTTCTCGCTGGCTCTGGCCGGCTAGGTCGTGGGTCGCGGTGGGCGGAGCGCCCGGTGGGTTTGTGTCTTTCTCCTTTTTCTCCAAACCCTTTGCCTCATGGAAATTGACTCTTTAATCCCGGGGGGGCCGCCGCCGACGGACGGGCGCGAGGCTCGTGGTTGCTGTTTTACGCGTCCTCCACGTCCTCGCGCTCTCTCTGCTCGTCGGCTGGCTCTCCTCCCCCCGTACCCTCCTTCTCTTCCCCGCCTTTCCCCTCTCTGCTTCGGCAGGCTGGGACTGGCGGCGCCCCCCGTCGGCCCCGCACAGAGTCGGGCGCGGCTGCCGGTGGACTTTTTGAGTCTTCGCGCTGACCGCGCCGCAGGCTTTGCGCAGGGGATCCCGTTCGCGGGCGGACGAGTCCCGGTGCGGTGGGAACTCCCGAGATGCTCCAGAGCGACGTGAGCCTCGTCTCCCTCGACCCAGGGAGGCGAGCCATGGCCTTGGCCATAACCCCACTTTGATTAAGACCCCCTGAATTTAATTCTATTTAACTATTAAATTGAGGGAGCAAAAGTAGTATCGGCTCCAAATATCGGCTCAAGAAACTCGGCAGTCCGTATCGGTCATCGGCTAAGGCTGATGACAAAAAATCTGTATCGGCATCGGCCCTAAAAAAATCTGTATCGGTTGATCCCTAATTTAAAATCATTAGAGTAATTTGATGTTGAATTACTTCCCTATAGTGCATAAATTAATGTAATGTAAAAAAAAATAGAGCTCTTGGGAGACACATTTTCTTAATTTAATCACCCTGTTTTCTAAATTCTCTTTTCCAATGTTATGTCTGTCTGACACCACGTCCCTCACTTCCTTCCATCTGTGTTTAAGGGCCTCTGCTCATTGTCTTCCACTCTCTCTCTCGTCATCTCCTCCTTTTGTCCTTTTGTAACACTCCATGACTTTGGGGCTGGATCGCCAAGAGAGCCTCTGTATTGGAGTCCCAGATATATTCAGCACATGAACCTATAAAGAGCTGAAACTGAGAAATTGATTACCTAACAGGAAATTAAATGGCAACTATTGTGATTTTAAATAATTTTGTTTGTCATTTTCAAACAGCTTTCAACATCTCAAGTATTTTCTTTTATGATAGAATATGTAATGCTGTCAGTGTTCAAGCTATTGACAGGGCAAAGCAAGCAATTTTAAGATGACACCATACCGATCAAATAAATAAAGGAAAAAGCTTTGTTAAAATCAGCCTTATACACATGCATCCAAGACAGATGATACTGCCACACATCTGTTCTGACAAGAACAGGATGTGAAAGATAAGTGCACAGTGTGAATAATCAGTGGGAGTCTCAAATTTGGGTTTAATCGTTGGTGGATGAGTGAGAGATAACAGTTCATCCAGTGCGCCAGTAGGTTGTTTCTATATACTTCCTGCTGGAAGACAAACAAATGACCAAGAGAGGAGAAGGAGAATGTCTGCTAAGGAAAAAAGAAAGGGCCGAAAAAAAGAGCCAAAGCAGCATGAAGAGGAAAAAAACAGGAGTCTAGTGTGGAGTAATCCTGTGTGTGTGTGTGTGTGTGTGTGTGTGTGTGTGTGTGTGTGTGTGTGTGTGTGTGTGTGTGTGTGTGTGTGTGTGTGTGTGTGTGTGTGTGTGTGTGTGTGTGTGTGTGTGTGTGTGTGTGTGTGTGTGTGTGTGTGTGTGTGTGTGTGTGTGTGTGTGTGTGTTCTTTCTGTTGTAAATTAAGATATTAGTTCTGCAGAGATTTCAAAAGTGCTCATGGATAATCCTGGTAGAGCCACTGGCAACTAGATAACAACTAAATGTTAGTGTTTTGTAGCTACTGACTTTGACTGAATCTCTGTCGACACTTCACTTACATTTTAACACCATCAACCACTTCAACAGAAGTCACTGATTGGCCTTCTGCAAGTAAGGACCTTTTTAAATGAGGAAGCTGTCAAGTTAAACAGGAAAACCTAGATCATAAAGTTTCTGGATGCAGGAAACTGGCCACTGCTGTGATGAGGCTTTTCTGGTGGCCAGACTGCTTGTGTGTGCGTGTGGAATAATCAAATACAGTAACTTACTTAAATGTTGAAACCTTTTTGTCCTGTTGATTTCAATTTAGCAAGCGTCATTTCAAGGAGCGCCACACAAAGTTGGACTTACAATGTCGAATTTGACAAAGTAAAGGAAACAAAAGCATAAGACGGTCTGAAACACACTCTTTTTATTATACAACACCGGACTACTTGAGCTGCTGTCTTTTTTTCCATTTAATTCTTGTTTTCCAGCTTGTTTTTGTTGGTGTACAAAGGCATCTCCTGCTCCACACAGTCGTGACCAGCGCAGAAATTAGCTTTGAGCTTTCATTTAATCTGAACCGAGCAAAACGGATGTGTTATCAAATTAAGCGTGGCGATTTGTGTGGAGCAAGATGTGGTTAACAGTAATTCGTGACATGAATGCAAACCCTTAACTGTATACTATGTAAACTCATTTATATAATTTAGATGAAAATTTGCATGGTGGGACCCGTCGTCCCCGTCTTTCTTCTTGTCACTGTGTTGCCCTGAAAACTGCAGATAAAAAGCAGCTGCTTCTGTACATCAGCTGCTTTTTATTAAAAAAACATGCCTGACAAGGTATCAACCGCAGACACTGTATCATGTGAATGTGGCTGTTGGTTAATCGGGAGAGGAACCTCTTCAAAGTCGTCTTACAGGAACAAGGAAATAACTAGATATTCAAGAAGTAGGTCCCATGGTTTGCAGTCACACAGCACAGTTTGCCTGAGTTCCCTCCGGCTCCCGCAGTCAAGACGAGTTGAACACGGATACACGTCTAAGGGCTCGTCTCTTCCTCCTCAGCTGTGCTTTGTTATGTATTCACAAAGATTGTAATTACGCTGCCTATGAGCACAAAATACACAGTCACTAATCTCTGTATATGACGGGCCACTGTTCAGGAGCATTTCGGTATTTATCATTTGTTAATTATTCCTCTCACCGAAGTCAGTTTCTTTGTGACAGTGGAAGGAGGTTGTGAATGTCAAACTTTTTTTTTTTTTTTTTACATCTATGTTAAAAGCAATGTAAACATTACATTTTAGCATGTAAAGTGCATATTATCACCCTTATAATATCCGAAAAGACCTCTTTGCTGCATTATTATTCTAATTAAGTTTTAGCTAAGGCTAAATCATTACACTGTTAAACACTCTCTTTAACTGCACTCAGACATGTACTGAAGTCTGGGCATTTTCCTGAAACATTTTCAGCCCACTGGAAGTTTCACACTGAGAAAGTGGGCGTGTTGCTGACTGTAAACAAAATCACTGCTTCTCATCATGTCCTGCCTCCTGCATGCTCTGCCCAGACGCCACAGAATCTTCCAGAAATGTTCGTGTTGGTGTGAAAGCATGCGGCTCGGACAATTTTCGTCTTATCTGAATGGCAAACTCGGGAAAGCGGCCGAGTTCATAACGGCTCAAGTTGAGTTTCAAATCTGAAGGCCAACTTGTCATGACATTTCTTTTTTTCCATTCTACTCTTATTTCCTTGATTCAAGTTCTGTATATTTGGTTATATTCTATATATTTGGTATAGTTTGTGTTTTCTTTTTTATTTATCGTTATTTATGATAAAGTTTATTGTTAAACTAAAATATCCAGCCTCAATTACATGTATTTGTTATACAGGTTTCATAACGATATCTTAGCAATCCTTGCCAGATTAAAATATATATATATATATGCCGATGTATCGGTTTCACAAATCTTGTAATCTTGTCGGCCCCCAAAACTCGTTGACGTCTTCACTGCCATGTAAGTGTTTCATTGTCTCTCAGCTGTCTCTCCAGTCACAGTATACAGATAAGGTAATGGTCCAGCGGTCATCACTGTTATTGTTTGTTGATTTTCTGCAAACCCCTGACATTATATCAACTCAACAAGCTCTTCATTTCTTTTTCTCATGTATAGATGTACTTTAAAGATGTTTCACAACACGATCACCTCGGGGCTGATCACTAGACTTAAAATACTAGACTCCAGTGATCGAGGAACATTTCTGGCCTTGCATACTTCTCCGCTGTAGAATCTTCAAAGCCTGTAGTAAATAAGGCCGTCAGTGTATTATTGTATATTATCGTACGATTTCTGCCTTTTTGACTCGGCTGGCAGTGTCTGATGTTTTGAGGCTGTGCCAGTTTCATAATTGACTGTCTGCGTGAAAGAAAGAGGGTAAAACCCAGCTTTTGACCCGCCGAATATGAATCAACGAGATTGTGTTTATCACATCAAAAGGCCTGTGTGCATGGCCTCGCATTAGTCGGTTGCCTACATCCCTCATGTTAGATCAGACGCACAGCCAGAAGAAGAGAGCAGCTCTCTCAATCTCTCTGTTTTGATCTGTCTTTTTGTGTCTTGTCTTTTTTCTGATTATTTGACGCTTTGAACACACCAATTCCTGGCTTTGTCTGCTTCCGTTCTGGTTTTTTTTTGTGTCATTAAATCCTTTTCTTTGAGCAGTCTGCAAATTCTCCTTCTCCTGAGCATTGACAAACTTATGGAGGCTACTTTCTCCCTACTCCAGTCATATGACGGAGGCCAACCAGGGCCCCCCCTCAATTTGTTAACACACAATCTTAAAACACAACGGCTCAGCAAGACCCAGAGAGGCCCACCGACACACACCTACACACACTCCTCCTGTGTTCTTTGTTCAAGCAAGTATGAGGCACTCCCTTCACCTGAGCAGGGAGTGGGTCCGGTGATTCAGCTGCTGTCTGAGTCAGCGGGTTCACACACTCACACATGACCTCCATTATCATTTACTGTACTAAAAGAAGAATGTGCCACATTAGAAGAAATTGAGCATGAGAAAAATGAACAGTTTATTTACTCAAGAGTTACCAAGCTGAGAAAAGCAGTGGCCCACTTCCTGTGTGCGTGTGCGTGTGTGCGTGTGTGCGTGTGTGTGTGCGCGCGTGTGTGTGTGCGCGTGTGTGTGTGCGTGCGTGCGTGCGTGCGTGCGTGCGTGCGTGCGTGCGTGTGTGTGTGTGGGCGATCAATCCTGCTTCTCTAATATTGAGCTGTAGCCTAGCAACCAATTTTCCAATGAGCTTTCAGACCGAGGTCTTGCCACACTCTGGCGTGGCCAATAAGATAAAATGGGGCAAAACTGGTCACTCCCCTGGTCAATCATCTGATTGATCCAAATCAAAACGCCATTGGTCTCCTCAGACAACGGGGAGAGGATTTCACAAGCCTGCACACAGGGACGCAACCCACCACGTATATGGTTGTGTACTTTACTTTAAATGTCAGTGGCTAGTGGCCTGACGAAGCATGTAGACAAAGGCTACTGTGTCTGTTAAGTCTGATGGGTGGAGTGTGATCACTCACCTGACTGTACACGCTTGCACAGAACAACAGGAAAACACTTCAACTGATTATCCTCACAACGTTATGTTCAATTCACTGACTCTCATCTTACATATGTATGAGCATTAAGTCACAAATGGAGATCTGATTGTTTACTTATTAGTAAGAGTATCTGAAAAGGCAAGTGTTCAATGAAAATACATGAATTAAAAGGTGCAAGAGAGCGCTTCAGTGAAGGATGCCCCCGCTGTAGTGCAGATGGTACTCTAATCTGTTAAAACATGCTCGTACATATGCTCAGGATATCCTTAAATATCTATTAGTCATAGTGACTGCCATGGGATGGGAATATTTTTGGTCTTCAGGGAGCAAGAGGTGGACAGCCAAGAGAGGGAGCAAGAGACGGAGCAGGGGGACGAGGGAGGATGTGATGCATAATAGATTGGATTTGTGTCAGGAGTCTAAATTGATGAAGTTTTGGGGGAGGGGTGGTGTAACCATGGTGCATGGCTGGCAATGGCTGGTCGAGGTCTATTCAAGCTGAAATGCAATGGAGCAAGTAGTAGACTAGTGATAGCCGGTCCGGGGAGGGGGTTGTGTCTGGTGCGGAGATCGGAGCTGCAGATCTGCTCTGTGGTTGTCCTCTTCTTTGCACAGCCTTTCCCAAATGTGTGAGGAAAAGCCACAGGAAATCATCTTAACAGTGGGAGGCGGGTTGAATAGCATTTCGATCATAGACTGTATATAAAAATAGACCTAATCACCACGTCCGGAAAGTGAAGCCAATGCGGAAGTATTCCCTTGAATGACCAGCAGAGGGCGACTCCACTGGTTGCAAAAAGAAGTCCATTTCTATAGACGTCTATGCTTTCAAAAAACCCAAGACATTTTTCATTGTGTTTATATGTGTGGCCTGGAGCAAAACACTCATGCTTGCACATACAATGCCAAGTTAGGTTTTGGGACAGCTTTGCCGCCTTTACCATCTAATATCCATTAACCTGATGATCAAGCTGTTAAAAATAGTTCCAGTTTACCCTCTCTCCGCTGACCGTACGTAAGCTTTATAGTGTTGTAACATCCATGTGGCGAGCGTCTTGTGTCTTGAAATTGGCCAGGATTTAGTGGCCTGATATGACGAACAACATTGACTGCATGGGCATAAAAGGAGGAGATAAACGCTAAAAACAAGACGCGATAATAAAAGGTAACAGCAGATAAAGGTCCACTTGATAAAACTGATCATAACAGTAAACTAACAGACCCTGTTGACGACAAAGGTCAAATCTTTTGAGGTCAACAGGGCCCACCTACAGCCGGGCACTGCTCGGCAATGAGGCGGAAATGAAGTGTATACAAACGCATTCATTTACATTTCCTCTTAATCAATGCTGCCAATAAGTAAGGTAAATGGACTGCTCGACATCCTGTGTTGCCTCACCTTACTACACCTTGGTATGCAAAGAAGAACAGTTCACACTTTTTTTCCTTTCTCTTATCATCAGGCAAATAGGCCTTTGTTTTTGGTTGAAGGGCTGCTGGCAAACATCTTCTGAATTCAGCTTTCAGTGATTTCAGTGACACTTTCTGTTTCAAGATTACGGTCAAAACTTAAGAAACACTTCCCCACAAACCAGGCTGGACCAAAGAGTAACTAAGCTTTTTATGTTAAAAAATGATTAAATAAATGAATTAGTTAAGATCTAAAATTTACTTAGAAATGCTAGAAGCTGTTTGAGACCTTTTTTGGGGGGCGGGGGGGCTGTCAGTTCAGAAAAGAGCTGTTGATTTTGTTCTCCCAATACTGTTTTCCGTCTCCCTTAAAAGCTACTTTACGTTGTGCCGTTGAGAAAGGCCATACATTTTGAACATTAATAAGTCGGCCAACTCTGGGAGTTAATGTTGCCGTTAACAGCGCAGCACCCAACAGTCTGCAGTCAGGTTCTCGTGCTGTGCCTGCATTACCACCCCTATTTATACTAAGTAAAGGCCAACTGACACACCAACGGTAAACAGATCGTATATGCCTGCTAAGGACGGTCTACAACCTTGTTCTGTCTGAAGTGGATGTATCTGCACCTAAGTTAAGTATCGTGACCTCTGTAGCAGCAGGCCTATATTACTGCAGATTGTACCCTTGTGTGTGTGTGTGTGTGTGTGTGTGTGTGTGTGTGTGTGTGTGTGTGTGTGTGTGTGTGTGTGTGTGTGTGTGTGTGTGTGTGTGTGTGTGTGTGTGTGTGTGTGTGTGTGTGTGTGTGTGTGTGTGTGTGTGTGTGTGTGTGTGTTACAATAATCCATTACAGCAGTGTAGAGTGCTGTCAGACTTTGATGTTCATCACTGTGTATTGTATGGGTGCAGTGGTAATGATAGTGTCCTAATTTTAATAATACAGTGGAGCAGAGGTTTAGTCTGACTGGTTGTGGCTGTTTGCTTTGCACTAACCAGCAGTGCCATTCGAGAGACAGTGATGCAGTGTGCTCAGACCAGGCTTTAGGTCGTCAGCTGACTGCTTGCTTGCAAGAGTGCGTCACATTCTCCATAATCAGTTGTGGAATGTCAACCCCCCCCCCCTTTCTGTTTCTACCTCATCCTCAATCCAGTATCTGCGTCCCTTTTGCTTAATCTCTGCTCGTTTTCTTCCCTCCTGAGTCACAAGACCTCAGTGATGGTTGCCTCTGCTGAGATACGCGGCAGAAATCCAGTGAACCTTGTATCACATCTTTGTGTGTCTGTGTGCGTGGCCTATAATCGCTGTGTAATCCCTATGGCATGATGTTTCAGCCAGTAATGTGTATGAGTAACTGCACACAGGTGCATGTTTGCTTAGGGAGCAGCATGTGGGGCAAATGAGAGACTAATTGTCAGTGTGAGAGTATTTCCTTATTTGATGGCTATAAAGCAGACTTGGTTACAAAAAGTTGAGCATTTTTAAGAAAATGTAGTAATTTTAATTAATTAGTAATCAACCAATGGCCCTAACTGGACACCTGCCGAGTATGTCCAGCTACTTAGTAGTGTAAAACATCCTGTCCCTGATGAGCTAAAGTGTGATTTCATATGTTCTCTGTCCTCCTTGCAGGTACGGCATCCGGCCAGAGAGCGTGATCGTGTACGGCCAGAGCATTGGCACCGTGCCCTCTGTGGACCTGGCATCTCGCTACGAGAGTGCTGCAGTCGTCCTCCACTCCCCACTCACCTCAGGCATGAGAGTGGCCTTCCCCGATACCAAGAAAACCTACTGCTTTGACGCCTTCCCAAAGTGAGTGCACCCTACGATCGATGATGACATGCACACTCGAGAGGCCACATTGCACAGATATTTAATTTAAGAGTGAAAAAACACTACATGAATGAATCAGGATAAATACAAATACATTTAGATGTTTTTGTTCCTCAAGTCTGTGTAAAGCAGTAGTCAACATGTTTGCACTCATCAAAAAAAGCCAGACCAAATTTGAATGATTAAAGAAAAATGTATAAAAAAAAATTGGTTTCTAAATCATGAAAGAATAAGTAGTGTTCTCTACTCTGAAAAACTTTGGGCGTGTTCGCTGAAACCATGCCTTTGTTTAGTTGTTTGGTCTGCACCATGGGTCGATCGACAGCTTTCGCACCAGCCCAAAAATAAACTGTAACAACAGACCTGAGTTTGTTTTAACCGGACCAAACAGGTTAGGTTTGACAACACAATGTGCACTCACAACCCACCGATCTAGCTGTAAGGTTCAGTAATTGTAATGTTACACACCAAAGCAACAAAAGAAGTATGTATGTGTTGAGTGGTGGGGGCAGATATTCATTTTACATACTCCTGGGAAGGCGACATCGCTCACAGTCCATGTTCACTATAACACACAAAAGTACAAGTGTAAGCACACATGGCAACTTACACTCATTGGTGGACCTGTACTGACGATGAAGGCCAAGGAGGGGGAAGGTCTGTTTTGCCCCAGTCAACAGCAACAACAGATTAATGCTGACTCCCAGTTGTCTCCAGTTAACATTTGTAAAATGACCAGATGTAAAATATTCACTGTGGAGGCACGTGTTGGTGGTGATTCTACACTTTTCTGTCAGTGTCAGGGGAGGGATTACGTAACCATGATTTTCTTGTAAGTTAAATCGTCAAACTCCACAATTCAGAGCTAAAAAAGTTCAGATGTTGTCTTTTCACGTTTTTAGCAATTATTTTCTCATGTCTAATCTGTTTTGACACAAATCTCTGAATTCCCTTTACATGAATTTAAATGTCTCATCTCAAAATATACCCAATTGCTCCCTCTGGTGGTCAGTAAGCAAACTACCGTAGCTCTTCTCCATTACTCTATAATGTGTACAGTGTGTCTAAGTGTTGTTTATAATTACAATGGCTCAACTCAGGTCTCACTTTTGGTCTGTCACCATGTCTGTGTTTCCACATCCCAACCTAACCCCCCCCCCCCCCCCCCCCCTTTATTTTCTCACTTTAAAGCATCGACAAGATTTCCAAGGTCACTTCACCGGTGCTGGTGATCCACGGCACAGAGGACGAGGTCATCGACTTCTCCCACGGCCTGGCGCTGTACGAACGCTGTCAGCGCCCCGTGGAGCCGCTGTGGGTGGAGGGGGCCGGCCACAACGACGTGGAGCTCTACGGACAGTACCTGGAGAGGCTCAAACAGTTTGTCGCACATGAGCTAGTCAACTTGTAGAGGAGCTGAAGATGAGAGGGAAGAGGATAGAAGAGATGAAAGCAATAGTTTATAGGAAAGGTTGGATGATGGACAAGGAGATTTTCTTTTTTTTGTGGAGTGATGCAGCTTAGAAGTCTTTGTCTATGTAGTTCTGACTTTGTGGTGGCTGACTTCTCTGATTATCAAACACCTCTCCCCCTCTGGAGCTCCAGTTGAACCGGGTTGAGGACCTGCCGGTACCGCAGCTGTGAATTTACTACTATACATCATCACTTTGTTTTTTGCGTCTTAATTTTCTTTTTTTATCATGTTGAAAATTGCACATCATGATAGTGCGTGAATGAAAGAGGAAGTAGACATGTGCACAGACAACATACCATGTGTATATGCAAAGTGTGTGTGTGTGTGTGTGTGTGTGTGTGTGTGTGTGTGTGTGTGTGTGTGTGTGTGTGTGTGTGTGTGTGTGTGTGTGTGTGTGTGTGTGTGTGTGTGTGTGTGTGTGTGTGTGTGTGTGTGTGTGTGTGTGTGTGTGTGTGTGTGTGTGTGTTTTATGCGTGTCACATTCTTGCTGCCTTTTCGAGAAGGACATGGTCCACAGATGTTAATGGAGACCTCTGGTCAGCTACTTGAGGAACAGTCTTGCTACCATGCAGACTGGACCGGACGTGGACCTGACTCCTACTAATACAGCTGAACTTAGTCTGACTTTTGAGGTCAGGTCTGGTCCTAAACAGTGCAGTCAACATGATTTTTTTTGTTATTATTGTTATTATTATTATTATTATTTGTATTTTTTTTTTTATTATACATGAAATTTGCACGTATCAGCTGTCACTGAAAAACTGTTCAAGACAAACTAACACAAGACCTTGCTGTGCCAGTGTTGCCAAATGTTAAGTATAATATAGAGACTTGGGCACAAGAAGAAGTGTGCGTAGTAGAAATAATGTGTAGAAACATCTCCAAAGGTCCGTTAGTTGTATTCAGTCTCCATAAAACAGTACAATGCCACGTTACAAGAATACAATGCATAGTGGGGCTCAGTCAGCAGCTCGTGTAGCCAGTTAAAAGGCTGAGGCTGTTTATCATTGACCAATAATGTGTGGGGTTATTTCCTCACATTGTGTTTTGAAACATTTCCACAGCTCCTACTTCTGAGTTCACCTTCATGCATTCTTGCTGTAGTCGATACGCTCGTAAGTTTTCTGAAAAAATTAAATGGTGGACCATTATGGAAAAGATCAAGTGTTTGTCTTGATATAGTAAATATTAAGAAGCCAAGTGTTGACTTTGTTTTTTGTGTGAATATCAACTTTTAAAAAAACATGTAGTTATTATTACAAATCTCTCTTATGTACTTAAATCAGATTTTTCTATCTGTGTCCATATGATAAAAGTGGAACAACTCAGAGTTAACAGCCTGTGCTATGAACAAGACATATACCACTAATGCCAATCACGACTGAACGGTGACCATTGTAAATGCAGCTGGTGTTGATTTATTTTCAAGTTTAGGAACTTGTTAAACAAAAATGTGAGTGTTGTATTTTAAGTTAAAGAGATGCTTTTACTTCACTTCATTTGAGCTGAAAGTGAATGGACTCCAACCTTGGTTACTTACTCTCAATACGGGTTATTTGACGTAAGTGGCTCTGAATTAAAGGCCTCCATCGTGGACAGTATGTTTTCATTTTTTTTTTCCCGTCTTATCTTTTTGTCTGCATGGTATTTCTGGAACCATTGTTGTCTGTTGATTTGCGTGAGGCGAAACGAAGCGTTAGCCAGCTGCTGTCTCCATTGTGGCGCTGCCAGTGCCGGGAAGATTAAATGTCAAAGTGCGTCTGCATGCCACAAACGGCTTGTTCCTCTAGTGTTGTTGGCCTGTACAACAAACACACAACTACTTAGGAAATCTCAATGGATCATTTTCTTATGGATATTTTTAATACTTTAGCCTGTGTTCACAAAAGTGATCAAATACTTTTGTTCAATGCCATTTAACCAATAAGCCAATGGGTGCTACTGTAAACTTTCAGGTCTGATCACTTGCAGAATGAGCGGAGGCAAAGACCGCTCGGAGTTTGTTAGACTGACCAAGATCCAGATCAGGATTGGTAACTCGTGTGTTGTTATGAAAACTTTTCCACAACTCATTAGTCTTATAAAGAGGGTTATGTTTTCTTTTTTGTTTTCACTTTGTAAATGCTATTTGTAATGGTCATTTTTATTTTTGCTGTCACAAACGTTTTTCCATCATCTCTCAACTGTATTTCTTATCTCTCTAACTGTTGATAACTAACTATTTAAGACAAAGGTAGGCCATCATTTTGACTTTTCAGATGATCTTTTTACCGGCCACCATGTCATCTTTGATTTGATTAATTTTGTATAGGATATTTCAATACAGAAGGATACTTGATATGTAATAACAATATTAATATAGTAATTCTAATATGGATAGAGGAAATAAAATGGTATTTGAGAAGCAACGAAGTCTGTGAACTTTTGATTTCATGGGAAAACTCTTAATTCTTCTTAATTTTAAGTCAAATGTGGACATATGTGGTCTTGTGCCATGACCGCAAGTAATTGCATGCGATTAAAATGTTTAGTGGAGTCCTTCTCCAGAAGTGACGGCAACTTGCTCTTCTTATAAAAGGGAGAGCGCTCTCAGGACAAGAGTGCTTTGACTATGACTTGGCTCCACCAGAACAAAGCGGGCTGATGTTTATGGTCAACAAAACACCCCACACGTTTTGTCATGATGGTCCACATGACCAAGGTTTTGGCATCTCGTGTTTTAGGAATAATATAAATTCTCTGGTCTTATGGTAAAACCTGACTTTCATCTTTTAAATGGGGTCAGTGAGCAGTTAACAGTGGTGTGGTTTCACATTTCAGTGTAACTTTGAAGGGTGAGAAACCGCAGTGAGTGGATACATTATTATCAACAGCAGTACAACGTCATGAAATCCAACACAATGCCCCAGCATCCGTTTATCTTTGTGGGTCAGAGCAGGTAATATTTAAGGTTGTATGTAGTCTTATAACCACAAAATACTTCACCGTCACAAGCCATGTTCTGCAAAGTGTGTTGGCAATTGGTGCCAGGTTGAAACTTCACTTAACCAACAGGCAAAACCAAAAACTGTTTTTCATCAGATCATCCCTGCTGCTTACAGATTATAATTGTTTAGGATGATGAAGTTATTTGGATGATTACTGAAGTTGTTGGGAAAAGCCTGATGTAAAAGTAATGGGAGTTAAGATCTATTTATATGACACAACGACCTCTTTCTGTACTTTGGATTGTATCCGTCTTTAAAATTTCAGAACCCATCATTTTAAAACATCAAGATAAAGGCTCTGATATTTTGTTTGATTTGCCTTCACGTCTGCCTCCAGGGTAGTATTTCCTCATTCATACCAGCAGGCGGCGTTGTGGCCCGTGGTTAAGCCCCTCCCCTTTGTACATGCTGCTCCAGTGCCGCTAGTGACCCATTCACGACTCCTCGGAAACTCTCATATTATTTAATTAAAAGGGCTTAGATTTGGGATATAAATGAATAGGCCGCATGATCACACGTGTTTGCTTCAGTTTATAAGTAAATAATCATTTGTTACTTTGTGCTTCAGCTGCAGTGTTAAAAAAAAGCTCACTGCCTCCATTTAAAGGCAGTTGTAGTGCTTTCATAATTATCTGTTCATTTCACTGTATTTTTTTCTTAAGGCGTTTCTGTGAACAGGGTTTCTATAACTCACTGGAGTTGAGGTATATCCCTTTCAAACTGTCAATCTGTAAATCCAGATTGGGTAACAACAATTTGATCCATACTAGCATATTATTATTGCCTCTATGGACATGATAATTAAGATAAGTATACGTGTGTGTTTGGGTTTTTTACATAATTCAATTCAGCAGAGTAGAGTTGTGTCAGACGTATTGTTCATCGCTGTATGTGTGTTTTACGCAGTCTCTCAGCTGTATACATTCATATGTATACAGCTGGGTGTGTGTTTGAGGATTATTATTATTGTTGATGTTGTTGTTGTTGTTGTTGTGGTTATTACTGCTACCACAAGTACCACAAAAATATCATCACCGACGGCTCTTCTTATTACCTTTAACCATGTGGTCTGTGTGCTCTCAATGCACATTATCCCTACTGCACGCGAACGCATCACCACTTCCTCCCTCCCAAGCCGCGCCTGCTTCCCTCTCGGTGGGACTGGGGGCTGAACGACGGACCGACGGACGACAGCCCACCAGCAAAGGAAAAAAAAAACAACACACCATGTGAAGAAAAAGGTGTATATATATATATATATATATTACGAGAAGGGACACGGAGAGCGAACCTGCGAGGGGAAGAGGGGGAAGAGAAGCTATTCATTCGCCTCACCGCCGGGTCAGCGTCTCCTACGGCTCGGCAGAGAGCGAATGGACAGAGCCGGAGCGGAGCAGGACGGTGTCGCCAACGGTCCGAGCTCACCGAGCGTCCGCAGCCCCCGGGGGGGGGCGGGGGGGTTGATACACTCACCGGGTCCGAGGTGTTAGCCTGCGAAGAGGCTTCTCCGAAACGGTGAGTTTATGCGGCGACCGATACTGATGCGCTGTGGCGCGTTTGAGCTCGTGCGTGAAAGTCGACCTGTCGAGGGGGAGAACTCACAAGTGTGTGTTTAATGACACCAGCTGAGCTCGGTGCGTGACTGATGCCGCTTGGTGTCTTCCGTCCTCCTCGTTCGTGGCGAGAAGTCGCGACAATAGACGACGCTGCTTTGGCCACTTTTCTTTGTTGTTGCCAAAACGAGCCCATAAATCATAATGACAAGCGGTGAAATGTCCACATTTCTCCCCCGCGTGCGGGTCAGCTCTCTCCCCGCGCTCACCGTGAGTGCGGCGGCGGCGGCGGCAGTAAGAGTAATGATGATGATGATGGTGGTGGTGGTGGTGTTGGTTTATAGTGTTGACTCAGGGAACGCGTGGCTCACTGTTGCTGTCGGTAA
The DNA here is from genome assembly GCF_022379125.1 of Scophthalmus maximus. Lineage (NCBI taxonomy): Eukaryota > Metazoa > Chordata > Actinopteri > Pleuronectiformes > Scophthalmidae > Scophthalmus > Scophthalmus maximus. The sequence continues at coordinate 16,563,105 of NC_061533.1, read as the reverse complement.
CAGTACCACTGTACCACTTCCGGAGAGAAGCAGGATTCTACCTCCGATCAATGTGCGATGGTCCAGTGATTCTATAACTCACTGGAGTTGAGGTAAATCCCTGTTCAAACTGTCAATCTGATTGGGTGACAACAACTTGATCCATACCAGCATATTATTATTGCCTCTATGGACTAGATAATTAAGACAAGAAAAAAGCAATCATAAAACAAACAAATTTATATGTTCATCTGTTGAGATGAATGTGTGTGTGTGTGTGTGTGTGTGTGTGTGTGTGTGCAATGGTCTGTTCCTCTTTGACTCCAGTGTTGTCATCCCCCCCCCCCCCCCCACATCTGTTTGATATTCAGTAGCTTTTAAAATCAGACACAATAAAAATGGGAGGGAGGGAGAGTAAATCGGTGGTCCATGAGGAGCAGTGCAGCCTTTTGATCGGTGTCATTTCCCCGACGACGAATAGCCCCGAGGTGAGTAAGTGACCAACTCTTCAAGCTCTGACAGGTCAGTTAGTGAGGAGCAGGGGGGCAGGGGGCCAGCATGGCCCTTCTTTATGGCGAGGAATGTGAATAAAAACATAGCCTCAGATTGGGTTGGAAGATTCATGCCTGGAGGGGCGATCATCCCATCACAGGTCTGTCTAATCCAGGACACAGACTCTGGGAGTGTGTGAACGTCCACGAGGACGTGCAACCAGCTTGTTGTTTTGTATCGATCCCATTTCAGCTTAGATAAAGAATTGGCAGCTGTACTGAGTGAGAATTTGTCCAGACTGTAATGGGATTGCTCGGCAGAAGTGTGGGCGAAGCAGCAGCTGCTGCTTGTTGGGCCGAGCTCTTGTATTGTGGCCTCGCATGAAGTGACAGAGCCGTTGTACTCTTGTCCTGAGGTCGTTGGCTGTATATTGCTTCTGTTCACGAGCTGAAGAGGATTGTTGTATACTCTTGGCTGAAAAGATGACTAATTGGCTATGCAAGATAATGTGTGTGTGTGTGTGTGTGTGTGTGTGTGTGTGTGTGTGTGTGTGTGTGTGTGTGTGTGTGTGTGTGTGTGTGTGTGTGTGTGTGTGAGTGTGAGTGTGAGAGTGTGTGTGAGAGAGAAGCAACAGAGGTACTGATAGAACCTTGGAAAGACACTGGAAGTCATCACTTTTTAATAGTGTCTGAGCTTGTCTCGGACACATGTTGCAGTTTATGCGCTTCTAACAACCTCTTAAAAAATTCTTCTTCATTCTTCGACTCATGGCTCTCGACACACTGATGTCTGAAAATTTGAACCCTGCTGACGTTCGACCCATAGCAGCATGTGGCGATGTGTTCGGGGTGTTTGTGTTCAACAAAAGTGCCATTGAAGCCCTTTTTAGTCCTGCAATGTCATTTCCTCTACCCTAGTGTGCGCAGGTTTGTTTCTGCATGACTGTTCTGAGCATGTGTGTGTGTGTGCGTGCATGGATTTAGTTAAATTTGTGCTAACCTCCGGAGTGAGTGTGAAAAAAAGGCAGCACAGACTCGAGCTGCAGCGCTCTCCTCCTTCCATGCTGTAATTGGTGCCATCTGTTTTGGTTGTGTTAACGTACTCTGAGGAATGTTATGATCCTTTATTCACTAACCTCCTTCTTTGTGTTGGACGAGATCGGCCAATGTCACTCTGCCGAGCAAAATCGGCCAGGGGATATTTGGACCGCTCCAGAGGAAGAGATTTATAGTCTTTTGAGGGACCCCCCTCACAGGATCCTCACCTGGAGGTCTACGAGTGAGATGCTTGGTGGCTTAATGCCTGTTTCCCCAGGAACAGCCCTTTTCATTCTTCACCTCCTACAGCTTTTACTATCATTAGTGGTCTTTTAGTGTCTTCTTCCTCCTCTTTGACCTGTTCACTCTTTTTTCACTCACCCCCTTGTTTTAATTCTTTTAAGTTTAACAACTTCTGCCTTACGGTACAGTTGTGCCTTCAACTCTTTATTAAGGTTTTAACTGTGTGCGAGTCAGATAGCTTTTTGGCAGCAAACTCTTAGTAGACAAACATGAATCCAATGACTTCGATTTCAAAATATCCTGTTTTGCAGACTCCCTTCAAAGTCACATATTTTTTGTGAGCTAGTAACGGAATTGGATGTGACAGACAGTCAGGCATACATCTTAACTGAATCAGAAAGTCTTAGGCATTTTGACAGTGGTTCCAAACATCCTCAATAACTCCTTTGTTTGGATCCTCATAGTGAACGCATTACGCCATCTTTTAACCTCTCTCCGTTTTCTCCGCTCAGGTAGCAGAAACGTATACCATGCCGACGAGCGATGGCCCCAGTCACTTCCCCGTCTTTGTTCCTCCGCCCCGCGGCAACCACCAGAGGCCCCCAGGCTATGTCCCTGGGAGAGTGGCTCCGGTCCCCTCGCCGCCACCCGCCAAAGCTCCACCGCCGCCACCGCTAAAACCTCATGGCCTGCCGCCGCCGCCACAGCGACCAGCCACTTTCAACCTGTCAGAGGAGAACCAGCGCAGGGACCGCGCTCAGAGCCTCCAGCAACGGAAGAACACGTTGATCTGCTTTGGAGTGTCGATGGGCGCATTGTTCCTCACGCTTATCCTCTTCCTCAGTCTCACAAGTGGAGACATGTTAGACGGTCAGTATTGATTCAAATGTTTGTATTATTTTCTTTATGTAACCCATGGCTTCTCAACTTGTTCTTTGGCTCATATGGCTGTATTTTTTCTTATTATATTGTATTTACAGAGAACTGTCCTGACCACAGTCCTTCCCTTAGTAGCTGGAACCCGGGTCATCAACCAGAGAAGGCTGTTGTTGTCAGGAGGGGACATTTGTTTCGACTGGATTCTTCTGCTTCCTTGTTTTCACTAACCATTCAGTCGGGGGGTAAGCACACCGAGGTCCATGATTCATTAAGAAGTGTTTGGAGTTGTAACATCAATGGATTTACATTTATCAAATACGACTAGTGACATTGTTCTGCAGAACAAGTTCAGCTTATGGCCTTTTGGTGCATAACACACAGCTGACAAGAAGTCATGTTTGTATCTTCTGACTTCTCACAGGTCGGGTAGTTTTTGCAGACAATGCTGATGGCTCCAAAAACATAACCTTGAGAACTCACCACATCCTCATAGAAGAAGGTGGAGCCCTTCACGTCGGCGCTCCCAAATGTCGCTACCGCTCTCTTGCCACCATTGCCCTTGTGGGCCGTTCTGATGACAAGGCAGTTCCCGAGTTCCCCGGCCTGGGCCGCAAGTTCATCGGAGTTCAGAGCGGTGGCACCCTGGAGCTGCATGGCATAGAGAGAGTTTCCTGGTCTCTGCTGACCCGGAGCATTCCCGCCACTGGACTGGCCACAGGGGGTCATGCCTTCCAGCGGAACTTCAGCCGAGGCATCAACCTGCGCGTGGTGGACCAGGACACAGCCGCCGTGCTGCTGTCTGAACGCTATGACACGCACGACTCTCATAACGACAGTCGTCGGCTGACCCTGCTGCTTCGGTCCCTGCCGCCCGGCCGCATTGTCACACTGGCTGTAGGAGACTCGGCTGCCAAAAGTCTTCTTGACGAAACAAAGACGACCATGGGAGAGAAGCTGGGCAGCAGTTTTGTCTATGATCTCAAATACAGGTAAAAGGTGCCGATACAGTGTCTTAAAGATTTGTAAATTATGTTTGGTTTTTTTTGCAATTCGCCTACAAATGAAAACACACAGAGCTTGTTTCTTGATGCTGCTGTGGGGAAAGTATCTGTGGCCAAACTGTCGGAAAAAATAAGTGCGAATGAGTTTGTGGCTCAGCTGTGTGGCAATGTCTTTTCCAGTGTTATTCTCTTGGTCTCCTGGGACTGATAAAGAAGGTTAATGTGGTTTTGTTCAACAACTGAAAAAAGGCCTCTCACCTTTGAAGTCTTCAGACCGGGTCTGACAAGCATTTTGCTCCATGGCCATCCTCCCTGGTAAACGGTCCTACTCTCATGTTTGTTTCCTTTACATTTGGCATCTTTCCTTGAATCTTTCCTAGGTTTTCCTCTTCCTCTTTCCTGTGTTTCTGCTAAATTGTGGTCTGCCAGGAAAGGAAGCACGTACCGGATACTGGGGTTATGAGAGTTACCAGGATTTGCGCAAAATGTGGTGATTCAGATTTTTTTGTGTGTCCATTATGCTTATCCCCTAAAAGGACAGATCCTAGAAGTTTGATATAGGTTGTGGTCCTGTTCTCATGAGCTTATACTTCCTTCAAGCTCATGACCTAAGAGAACCTGACTTTAGCTTTACTCGACATTAGATCCCCTGTTACTGTCACTCAAACGTATGTATGCACAAGTGTGTTTCTTTCAATGGAAAGTCTAAGTGCAGCGTTTCATTCTCGAGTTATTTGTAGCTTGGACTGGTTTGGTCCTTGGTTGGCTGAAAAGCCAAGTGCTGTGCTAGATTCTCCAGTGTCACATTTCGCCTCTTGGGGTGGGAGCCAAGGTAGCACAGAGGTCTTCAAACAAATCCCTGCAATTCTGAATAGATCAGACAATAAAACCTTTGTGTGTGTGTGTGTGTGTGTGTGTGTGTGTGTGTGTGTGTGTGTGTGTGTGTGTGTGTGTGTGTGTGTGTGTGTGTGTGTGTGTGTGTGTGTGTGTGTGTGTGTGTGTGTGTGTGTGTGTGTGTGTGTGTGTGTAATACTGTCCTCTAATCCTTTTACCATTTATTGGAGTGGAGATTTTTATCTTGGCTTTCTGTGGATTTTCTTAGAATTGGAGGAAACGCACAGCTTCTATTTATGAGACAGCGTGCCGTTCAATTAAGTCACACTTTGTTGGTTGAGTGATTGTTGGCTGAATGAGGTGAGTGATAAAAACCTATAATCGTCAGGATTAAGCCCAATGATCGGTTTATGACATTTAAGGGGATGTTGCAGAAAAACCGCAGAGAATGTTGCTGGAACTGACCTGTGGTGCAATTTTTTTGTCAGTGATGTAACACCTTGTTAAACTGAATTTAGAAATCATCAATAACAAACTACCACATTATCCCAAAAGACCTTTTTATAGGGTGGTCTTAGTGGCGTCAACCATCCTGCCATGCACAGACGTGTCGATGCGTTGGCTCGTGCCTCGTGCCTGACCCCTCTGTCTTTAATTTTCGCCTCTCATAAACACACGTCCATGCCGGCCTGTAGTGAATTCACCTCTGGCCTCTACGCAGTCGCCTTTTCCGGTCAAACAATGAGGTTGTTAAAACACTGATAAGCGTTAACTTGAGGATGTGGGAAAAGGAAAAAAGTGAAACACCCTCCCTCACTGACTTCCTTTGTGTGCCTCTATTTATTGGACTCATCTCTGTTTGATATTTTAAGTGCGTGGGCTGCATAGTAGCAAAGGGATTTTTTTTTATTTCTCCCAGCAGGAAAAGCCACACACAGGGCTGAAATGAAAGAACAGAGTGGATCCCCAGATGGATCCAGATTGTGTATCAGTGGTGGTGCACATTGACATGGCACAGGGGCTCTTTCATCTATAAGAGATGTCTTAAAAATAATAATAATAATAATAATAATAATAATACATTGAGTGCTTTTCACTAAACTCAAAGCGCTGGAAACTCAAAGGGCTGAGTTGCGGTTATGCCAGAGGGTGCAATTATTGTGCATATTAACCCAGAGGCATGTTGGACTTAATAGATCTCAGACTGCTGGAGATTTTGGAGGTAAACATTGTGAATACTGGTGCACGTGGTTTATTTTATGTGATTTGTAGATAAAGTAGTTCTCCAAAGAGAAGTTTACTACTTTAGTATGGTGTTCAAATGCCAGGAGTTGCAAGATTTACTTCATAATACCTGCTAAATAGAGTTAGATATGTAAAGGTGAATTTAGGTAATAACGCTTTTGACACAGTTTACTGTTTGTCGAACAATTCAAGCTGTGTCTTTTGGAAACAAGACTTTTTCATACTTACTTTCCTCTAATCTCTCCGAATATACAGCTGCCCATCCAGGATGCCCTAGGTTTAAAAATAGGCTTGTGAATGGTTAAATTGTGGGAGAAGGTCATGTTGGCTATAAAGGTCATGTCATAGTTTAGAACAACAGTCTTAAAGTCTTATTGAATACACGAATAGCAAAAAAGGCTTTACCCTTGTTTGGAAAAAAAAGTAATTCTTAAGAAGCAAAGGGCATGACATTTCAAATGCAAAATGTTTGAAATGTTTTAGGCCACACGCCCTCAAATACACGCCCAGTCCCACTCGCCGTCCACACCCTCAAGCTCCTCTGCGCGAATGATTTTAGCTTTCCTCCTGATTTAATCACTGTAATCTCATTTAGAAATAGTTTTCTTTACATTCCTGCTTCATAAGATATTGTGCAGTGGAGTGAGAAGGGAGGACTAAGGGAGGATTTGATTGAATTTTTGGACGTGGTAGGTAAAACCAGTATTCCACTGGGCCACATCTTCTGTTCTCATTTTAATAATCCCTCAGCTTTTCTGATACGCTTCAGTTTTACTCCTCCCGACATCTTTTTTTTATTATTACACGAAAGTCACTCCGATATTCAGCTGCCTGCTCCTCTTTCACCTACTATCCTGCTTCTGGCTCATCACAGGAATTTGCTTTGCCTTCAGGGTTTTTCCCTAGTGACTAGTTTCATCCCCTTTTTCAGATATCTTACCTAAACGTCTGACTGTTACGATCTGTGAAATCTGTAGTCTCAGTGGAAGAAGTGCGTGCGTGCGTGCGTGCGTGCGTGTGATGAACACATGTTGACCCTTGAAGCTTCAAACACAGAGAAACTTTATTACTCAGTTTAGGTCTAGCTGTCGCATCTGTGAGATATTTGGTAAACAGGATTTTGAATGTCCTGTGGACGTTTTCACTGAACTCCTCCTTCACTAGAACTGCTCCACTGATTTTGGTGCTGCCCCTAGCTACTGCAGCTACCATTACCTCTCAGGGGTCTCCCGTGTCGGTTAGGGTTTTTTGTTTGGTCCAAAATTATGATCTCTATAATGGCATTCACAATAAAGCTGGAAGTCCACGCTGTGAGCCTGTAAAAGGGTTGAAACGCTGGTATTTGCATTTGTGAGTGTGTGAATGCCCACATGTGAGCAAGGTGAAAGATGACGTGATGATGAACCAGTAATGAGTAACTTTTATTTGCACTCCAAGGATTTTCTTCATCATCCAAAGAAAGTCTCTGGAAAACTAAGACCCAGAACTTGATCATTTGTTGTTCTTTGACATGGATGTGTGGAACTTCCTGAAAAGGACTCCTTCTCTTTTCTCCCTCTCCTGTCTCTCACTTTTCTCTCCATCCCTCCGGTCTCTCCAGACAGGCATGGGCTTTGGTCTCTGTGGTGGACGGAGGTAACGCGTCGTGCACCGAGGACGTTAGGGAACACGAAAACCACGACACGGGAGGGAGAGCTCTGGCAAGACGCAACTTCACCACCGTGGACGGGGTGGGCTTCTCGGTCACCGCCTACAGCGAATGGAAGAATGGTGAGGGACAGCGTACGATGGTATACATTAGTAGATATGGTACAGTTCGTGTGTGTGTGTGTGTGTGTGTGTGTGTGTGTGTGTGTGTGTGTGTGTGTGTGTGTGTGTGTGTGTGTGTGTGTGTGTGTGTGTGTGTGTGTGTGTGTGTGTGTGTGTGTGTGTGTGTGTGTGTGTGTGTGTGTGTGTGTGTGTGTGTGTGTGTGTGTGTGCGTGCGTACACATTCAGACATTTACCGCACTTTTTCTGTCACATTCACACTCTGCCGGAAGAGCCGTCAGAGGCTATTTAGGCCATGCATGACCACACTTTGTAAACATTGTGACAGTGTCAGTGACTCAATATCACTGTGAAAGTTTGTTTTATGTACTCACTTGAAATAAATTACCTATCAAGAAGAGATGGAGTCATAATATTTTCCCATACTTGTTATGAAGTCTGGGACGTGTATTGGTATGTTTTTTTATTTATTTGAAGAAAAAACTTCTGTGAAAATGTAAAGATATTAACAAAGCATCAGATTCTGCTCTGTGCCATGTTGTGCTGTGCCTCATGTTCCTTTCTTAAATGAAGTGCTCTGCCACGTCCCTACAGGTTTTGCCATCTCAGGCTTCCAGGTGGACGCTGTAGACCAGGTGGTGCTCAACCTGCAGGATGAAGTGCAGCAGGCCTGGAGACCCGGGGATCACATCGTAGTCGCCAGTACAGATTACTCCATGCACCAGGCTGAAGAGTTTACCCTGCTGCCCTGTCCGCACTGCACCAGCAGGCAGCTCAGGATACAAGGTGAGAGAGAACAGCATTGGTTTTTTGGGCTGCAGACAGAAAGTAGTAGTAGTAGTTTGTCCTCTGTTGGTCCACTCCTATCTTGAGTGTGTGCAGTGTAATCTGACCCAAGGCCTGCACTGCAGGTTGCTTTTGAGCTACACAGATCCTGATAAATGTGCAGAAGAATATAAAGAAAAGGGAAGGACGGGCAATGGACAGTGCAGTGCAGACATGTTAGAAAGTCATAGTCAATATATGTGATTAACTGTTGTGGTGTCACTAATGTTGGGGTCCAGATGGATGTCCTCTCCTGTTCTGGCTTTTATTGATGTCAAATTATTGGATTGAAATTTCCAGCTTATTTTTTGATAATAAACTCATTTTAAAGGAGACATATTATTTTCATATTCAGGTTCATACTTTTAATCTGGGTTACCACTTGAAAAGGTTTACATGCTCCAGAAATGGCATCAGTGTTCTCATACTGCCCCTTCCTGCAGCTCCTCTTTTCACCCTCTGTGTAAAACACCTGGATTTCTTTTAGCCCCTCCTCCCGTTAAAACCCCAGTCTGCTCTGATTGGCCAGCTGGCTCAGTCTGTTGTGATTGGTCAACCGCTTTCAAAATGTGTTGGAAATGTCACATCCCTAACCCTAAAAGTGGAGATTCTCTGATTACAGGCGGGGTTACAATGAAAAAACAGTCCAACTGTGACAATTCAAAGGAGTAATATCTTATTTCATAGTCTGCCATAGTGGGACAGGCCGTCGGGAGCACCAGGAGAAATCAAAATACCAATATAATTTTTCTAACCATCCCAGTCTGTCTCTTTACCGCCCGTCTTTGAGTGCCTGTCTGTCAGGGTGCCTATGGGACGACGCTGGACTGTGCTTTTTAATCAATTACAACATGAAATTAAACCCTGGACAGTGGAGCTGTGTACTGTTATGTTCAGTTGTTTATTTTTCACAGAGTAGTGTAGGCAATTAAAATATTAGCAATAATTTAAGAAAGCCCTCCACCCCGGTCAGGAGCTCCAGCCGCAAATAGAATATGTTACTGTGGGAAACACTGCATCTTCCTCCTGCTGCTCTCATTTCATTCTCTTAATAATCTGTTAGTGTTTTGTCCATCTCTCTATCAGACATGTTTTCTTATCTAATTTTTATGCTGTCAACAATTGCCAATGTCCTTCCTGGAGAGAAGTGTGTGTGTGTGTGTGTGTGTGTAGTGTGTGTGTGTGTGTGTGTAGTGTGTGTGTGTAGTGTGTGTGTGTGTGTGTGTGTGTGTGTGTGTGTGTGTGTGTGTGTGTGTGTGTGTGTGTGTGTGTGTGTGTGTGTGTGTGTGTGTGTGTGTGTGTGTGTGTGTGTGTGTGTGTGTGTGTGTGTGTGTGTGTGTGTGTGTGTGTGTAAGTTAACACTGGCATCTGCTCCCCTCCGGGCAGGGGTACTTTCCACATTGTCGAAAGGCTGATTATTTTCATGTTTGATATGTATTAAGACCACTACTGTTTTTAAGTGTCTGTTATTCTGATCATCGGTGGGGGGGGCACAGAGTGTGTTTGATGTTTGGGTGTGTGCTGCTGGGGAAACTTCCTGTGGTTGGCAGTTGGAGGTTATTTTCAGAAGTAAAATACCTCTTAAATGATCTCAAATGCCACTACCTGTTTGTTTCCACATTTTAACTTGAAGCTGTTGTGTTCATGGAAACGCATGCATTTCTGTATGACTTGGGCCACCTCACAAAATATTACACACAACTTGAAGGCTACACAGAACTTGAAGCCATTGTTTGCTTAATGTTATTTAGTAAAACATTTCCTTCAGTGTTGGTTTATTTATCTATTCATTTATTTGATGGAGTGATTGACATTTTAGACCAAATAATCTCTTTCTCCTTTTTCCAGGTTGTTTCTAATTGTGCACCAGATTTCTCTTCATAAAATGTCAGCTGGTTGTAGCATTGTGACCAAGAACCAACCTGTCTGTGCCACTCAGGGAAGCCGCAGTATAACCATGTTGGAGAGATCATCAATGGAGTCGACATGCGTGCCGAAGTGGCTCTGCTCTCTAGAAACATTCTCATCTATGGAGAAATGGAAAACTCCTGCTACGGGAACAACCTGTGTCAGTTCTACAACCACGACACCTACGGAGGTCATGTTAAGGTGCGTCGCATTTGTGTGTGTTATGTAATTTGACAACACTAGCTCTTGTTTAAACTGTGTATTTGCTGATGTTTGTCAGCACGACTTTACATTCTCATCAACTGCATGACAGTTTCCATACTGCAGAGCTCAAGCTTGCATACATTCTTTATTTATTTGCCATCCTTTTTCAGGTTTTTCATGTTTCCAGTTCAGTTAGTTATGGGTAGTACTATGAGTAATTCAGTTCTTTCAGTTTTTCTCCTTTCTGCCCCCCCAAATGGGCGCTTTTGTTTCTACGGTCGTTGCTTCTACTGTAGAAGAAATGCAGTCTGTAAACCCTAGAGAAAAGAAGACCGATTAGGGTTGAGCATTGCAATAACTGGAGCATCATATCCCCCCTGACCTCTTTGGGTCTCTGTGTAGGCAATGAGTTCACTGTAATTTGGTTAATGATGGGATGACTCCTTTAACAATTGTGGCGAATAGACAATAGCATTCCTTGGGCTCTATGTAACTCGCCCCCCTCGTGTTAAACAAAATAAACACTTTATTTTCTTTCCATTTGAACATTTAAAAAAAACAAAACGCTTTAACTATCTCCAACAAAAGCACTTTCACTCACATTAAACAATCTGCCACTAAAAAGAGTAACTACACAGCACTCACTGCACATTGTCCTCAATCCCCGTGTCAAACTGCTCTCACCTGGACACCGATATTAAACCTTTGGCAGTCTTGTTGATATGTTGTGCAAATGTAATTTAAGTCTATTTGGAAGAACTCTCTGTGCATGGAAGTCTCAATGCAACAATGATATAAGAGGGAAGGAGAGGGAGCCGAGCAGTATGTATTGTCTGTAAGTGTGTGTGTGTGTGTGTGTGTGTGTGTGTGTGTGTGTGTGTGTGTGTGTGTGTGTGTGTGTGTGTGTGTGTGTGTGTGTGTGTGTGTGTGTGTGTGTGTGTGTGTGTGTGTGTGTGTGTGTGTGTGTGTGTGTGTGTGTGTGTGTGTGTGTTAGCTGGAGGGATTGGTCAATACTTTCTTAACAGGAACCAGACTGTGTGGATTATGCCATACCCACAAAAAGGCCTCCCGGAGAGCGTTGTACAGGATATTCCCAGAATATTGGATTATTTGTAGATGTTAATGTTTGACCTAATTTGCTCCACAGTACATTTGTGTTTTGCATGTGTGCATCTTCAAGCAGACATTAGTTTATGCCTGTCACTTATTCATAAAGAGAAACATCAGGGGTTCTGGAGTCATGGGACTCATTTGAGCAAGGTGCCAACACGGCTATAACTCATGTCCCAGTGGGATCATGGGCTCATAGAGAAACGGACTGTAGATTGAAACTTTTAATTGGACCGGAGTGGCTAAACATTTGGCCTACTTTTGTAGCAAAATATTTGCTTCATGTCTCCTCCCCACAATTCACTGATGCAGTGTTTGCATCCCGCTTCATCAATTCTTAAAATCTTCTTTTTGCGACTCATCCACCAGTCTTGCCTTTCTCTGCTGTCTTTGTCCAACACCATCAGGTCTTTGGTAACTTCTCGTCAGTGCATCTGTCCCATGTGGAGCTGAAGAACATGGGTCAGCAGGCGGAGAAGGGCCACGACCCCCTCCACTTTCACATGTGCGGGGACGTGGACCAGAGGGGAGGCTACCGGGAGCCCACCTATGTGGATGGACTCTCCATACACCACTCCTTCTCCCGCTGTCTCACCATCCATGCCACCAATGGTTTGCTGGTTAGTAAAATGTGTTAGTGTGTAAAATCTATGTGATGTAGAAACAACTGATATAGGACACACAGGCAGCTCTTACTAACGAGTACCATGTGAGTCTGACTGTTTAGAGCTCATCAGTTACAGCCCCCATCACTGGATTACTGTAATCGCTTGTTTCCTCAATTATTATTGTTTATTTTTTTTTACATCCTCTCCATTCTCCTTCTTTTCCTTAACCTCTCTCTTCAAACCCTCATGTCCCACTTTTTTCTCCATTGTTGACTGATCCATCGTTCAGTCTCTTTGGATAGATGATGAGGATAAATACAATCGCATGAAAAGTACATTAGACCTATGTGATTCTGTGTTTTCCTTGTGTTTCTGTGTGTAATGCTTCCTCTTGACGTCAAATAATGATGGGTTCACATTTATCCTTGAGTCCATAGGTCTGAAAGCATTCGTCCTTGCTGCATAGTCTTTGTAGGAAATGGAATTTACAAAGTTTTGAATAGTATTGTTTGACCGTGCTGTTTTTTTTTTCCAGTTTTCCTTCTGGCACATTGACCATGTGAATATTCTTTTGTTGTGTATCTATCCTCTCTCTTGATACCATCATTCTCTACATAGCTTCAGGTGGATTTAATAAAAAAAAAAAGGTCTTAGTGGGAAATTCATATAGGAATTTTAAGTATTTATCGAGGCAGGCGTCTAGCAAATGGAATGTCCTTCATTTTCCTGTGGGTTGTTTGTGAATCCAAGGTGTCCTAGCCCTCTTGTTTACCAGGATTTTCGTGCATATTTCCAGAAGGTGTTACCTGGCTGCCTCTTGGAACAGGAAAGAGTGCTAGGAATGGGATAAAGTACTTAATAAAATGTTTCTCTCCTGCCAAGGACTCTGCTTGGAAAGTCCTTTTGTGCTCGGTGTGCTCTAAATGATATTTCTTGTGTCTTGTTGTCATCTTTGTTTGACCCAGGTGAAGAACACTGTAGGTTATGACACCTTGGGTCACTGTTTTTTCCTTGAGGATGGGATTGAACAGCGTAACACCTTCTTCCACAACCTCGGCCTGCTGACTCGACCTGGGACTCAGCTGCCCACCGACCGCAATGACACCCTCTGCACCGGCATCACGGACAAAGTCTACAAGGGCTACACTCCCTCACCCAGCACGGAGTGCAAGTAAGAGATCTTAATAATGACCTGCTGTACAGTATCTCTGGTTAGAGATATTTGCACAGAGTGAACTGATAATATTAGCCTCTGCACCATTATCGAGACTGTCTGAGTCCAATGCTTCGCTCAGCAAACATTGCAAGTTAAGAACCAAGGACTTATTTTTTATGACTTCAAAGACTTTCTAGACCATTATCATGTGCACATAATGGCCCATTTTTACTTTATAGCCCTGACAAGAAGATTATGTCTTAGTTTACTTTTAATATAAAGTACATTATCCATACGCCAGGACAGCAACGTTTTTAAACCCAGGGCTCTGTGAAGCATAAATGTGGGGGATAATTGTAATGACACACATTATAATAGTAGGGACACTGTTTAGGCACTTGCCAAATCTAGAGATCTGTGAATAAACCAACCTCCTGAATCTGTAATTGATATTTAGGTTGGGAAATCTAGAAAGTATTTGTGCCACTTATGAATGTGTCCATGTCAGACCATGGAGTCAGTGTGTTAAACCTAGTGAGACAGTGCAGACACAATTTGAGAGGAGACAGCAGGTCAGTGTCCGTGAGAGAGATACTGTCGTGAGTAACGGCGTGCCAAGTTAGATATTGGCAGGATGGTTTTTATTCGTGCAATAACAACCTCTCCGCTCCACAGGATGTTTTTATGTCACAGCTAAAACACGAAAAGTTCCTCTGTGAGGGAAGCAGAGAGGTCTGTTTCCAGAAGTCTCTGTGTGAGATTGTGTGAGTGTTGGCAGGTTTCACCCCATCTAGGGTTTATGTTGGAGAGGCGGATTATGGGAATTCTTGTTAAATCTCTTTGATCTATCTTCTTCTTATTAGTTGTTGTCTGACATGCCCTTTTTCATATCTTTTCTGTTTCTGTGTGTGTGTGTGCGTCTGCGTGTGTTTGCGGTGGGGGTTTGTTCTAGGGCAGTCTCAACATTCTGGATCACCAACCCCAACAACAACCTCATCAGCAATGCAGCCGCTGGTTCTCAGGTAATAACATCGGAGTTATACGAGCAAACGGCTTATAAGAAAGTTTTCACAAATGATTAAAAACAAAGATGAGTGACCCACATGGGGAGTCCCCTAGTGATTCACAGGAGGAACCGTCAAATAGTTTTTGAAGCTGCAGTGGCTTTGCTGTTCCTGAACTTTACATAATAATAATAATTAAAGATTTATATGTTCATAAAAAAGTGATCCGTCAATAAAATGGGACTTAACTTGCTTTAGTATTTGATAGGAGGGTGCAATAACAAAGTGAGACTCCTGATATATGAAAGTAGCAGCCGAAGATTCCTCATGTCATCTCTTCATTTGGTCACAGAGAATGTGGGCGTTCACGTGGGAGGGCTACGCTGCATAGCACTTACTTGGATGGGTGGGGGTATTTGTATGATATTTAAGTTGACTGTCAATGTCTGATGAACCATACACTTTAATGAGTTATTGAGCTCATACAAACTCCTACACCTGGGTTATTGTTGCTGTTTTACTACTTATTACCCTGTGCAATGGCATAGCCATTCACCCCTACTGAGCAGTGTTAAGGACTAATCTCTGTGTGTGTGTGTGTGTGTGTGTGTGTGTGTGTGTGTGTGTGTGTGTGTGTGTGTGTGTGTGTGTGTGTGTGTGTGTGTGTGTGTGTGTGTGTGTGTGTGTGTGTGTGTGTGTGTGTGAGAGAGTTATTGTCCTCTAATACAATCTTAAGGCTCTATTGATGACAATTATTATTCCCCATCATGCATCTTATCATATCATACTGTAAGTGTCATGAAGAAGAAATCACAAAGAAGTAAGAAAATGTTTGAGTGCATATTTCATAAAAGCAGTAGGACAGTAGACACAAACTAATGCTTATAAAGATTGCAAAATAATTTATAGTCGACATCCTCCTGCCATTTCTTCATGTTCTCATTATGATAACATTATGAAATGGAATTACGACAGAATTCATGAAAGGCATCGGGGTGGAGATGCATACCCTGCATTTTTGTTTGTATATTGGCAACTATATATATATATATATATATATATATATATATATATATATATATATATATATATATATATATAAACTATACTGTATATACTGTATATATATATACTATACCTGCCACAATTTCATAATGCTACTAACATTTTTACATAAATTTTAACATAAAAGATCATTAACTTAGTGTTTTGAACCATTGCTTCATTGTAGAATGAGCATTCCCCAGACAATGACATTCCTGCTCTCACGCTACAAATGTGATTTGTCTTGTTTATCACGTCTGCTCTTCCTTCCTGTTTCCAGGACGCCGGCATATGGTTTGTGTTCCACAGCTCCTCCACTGGAGACTCTCATGGGCTGGTACCAGAGACCAAGGCAGAGCTCACTCCTCTTGGGATCTTTTATAACAACCGTGTACACTCCAACTTTAAGGTATGATCAGTGTTGCTTCTATTTAAGGGGGTTAGGGTGAAGCCCTGCTTTTTATTATTGTATGTTTTTATATACAGTGTTTATAACTTGTCAAAGAAGGATTTAACATAATTCTCTGCTTACTTACTGGGTTCATGGCAAAAAGGGGCATGGACGGACACACAAATACGCACACACACGCACACACATGCACACACACACACACACACACAAACACACACACGCACACGAGTAGGCTCTACAATAGTGTTCTGTTGTGTAATGAGGGAAGTCGGGCAGGTTAACTATAAGTTCTTTGTCCAGTCTGACCACAGCAGCGTGTCTCTTATAGTTGAATGAGCCCTGAGGTTTAAGACTATACCTTGCTTATATAAACCACAGGACCAACTGAGAGCACAGGTTTCCACATACATTTTATACACACACAAACACACAGACATATTCCATTTTTCATTTCATTCATTTTACAGTTCTTTTTTTTTAAACATACAAAACCATGTCATTGAGTATGTAAACATATGGGAACATTTACACAGATCGTTTTTCACAGGAAACCACTTGTACTTGTACTGAACTGACACTAAAACTCTGTAAAGATTTAATTGTATTACTACACCAGGTCCCACACTGTCGAGTATATAATATATATTAGTATATGTAGTTGCCTGTATGTCAGTCCAGTACAAACAGACCTGTGATATATCTTGGATCTGTAATCAATAGGGAAAAGTTGGTGTTTTACTGCAATCATGCGCTCTTCTTTCTAGGCGGGACTGTTCATTGATAAAGGAGTGAAGACCACCAATGCGAGTGCCGCTGACCCCCGCGAATACCTTTGCCTTGATAACACTGCCAGGTGTGTATGCCTGCGTAATGGCATTTAAACACAGTTTGAGAAGATCACAGTCTGCCATTCAGAATGTGCAAAGAATTACCCTCAAGAGCCTTTATTATTTTGGATGTTTCCAGTAGTTAGTCGTGACTGTGTGAAAATGAATATTGACTTACCACAGACTAGTATATACTATATATGTTTTTGCAAAAAGCCTATAACTGCACTGACGGATCATATTCATCATGATGAGCAGTCACACCATGTAAATATTAAGGTTTTTGTGGCTTACCAACTTGTTTGCCTAAAGCCACTGTCAATAATTGTTTACAAATTAACTTATTTATAGCTTCTTACTGTATATTGTGAAGGATATGGTCATTGACTGGGAGAGATACAGTCGATGGCCTTTTACTGCATTTTAGTGGCTGCTCTGTCAGCCTTGTGTTGACAGAGAAAACAGGGCTTCACAGATAGAGTTTCCACTCTGGAGCATGCTGCCCAAATACATACCTCAACTAGACGGAAAAAATCTTACGTGTCCACTGAGACTGCTGGCCACGCTGTGTGTGTTGGGGGGGGGGGGGGGGCAGAGGTATGAGGAGGAGGATTTTAAATGTTAAAATATGTACTCAGAGTTAATCTTACATAAGTGAGAGAAAGCGACAGAGAGTAAGACGCTTTAATTATTATTAGATATTGATAGTTCCCAGAGAATGGTTCCTTCTAACCTATGGCTGGATGTTATGGTCTAAAACTTATATCACAGTTTAATTTGTCTATAAAGATGTATATCGCAATTTTTCTCTCACAATAAATGATTCTGAAGAGGTAAAGCACTGGTATGGTACAGGCTTCCCCCCCCCCCTTCTCTTTTTCCTCCTCCTCTTCGTCGTGTGCAAAGCTGTTTTAGACATTTCTTTATTTCCAAGCAAAGCAGCATGTGCTCTCACGTTTTCCAGACGATTGGCTTCTGCAGTCTAATGACGATGAAGCCCTACTTGAGAAATTCCCTTGTGGTGGTGGGTGAACGGTGTGCATGCTGAGAGTCATGCAGTTTAGAGACGGATAATGCAACCCAGGTGAATTTCTGTACCTATAATTTACAAATGTGTCCCTATACGCCTCACCTTCAGGCTATCGGTAGATGCTACAATTTACCAATGTTCCCTGAGTGCAACTTTGATCCATGACTAGGAGGTGCCAGATCTCTGCAACATGTGTGGATGTTCATGATATCCAAATGCTGATGTTTAAGGTGATCACTATTCTGAATGGAGGGCTTCCATTAGGCTAAAATCTTTTTTGTATAATCTACAAAAGAAAGTATATATTTTAACAAAATATTTCCTAATCCAATTAGAAGATGACCTTAAAACTTCTATAAGCACATCAAACCTTTTTGTATTTAATGACACAATTTATTTTTTTCTACAATGTAGAGCACCTTGTGGGAGGCATCATCTATTAGTCAGGCACATTCCTCCAAAAGAACAGAAAATTAAAAAAAAAATTGCCTTGACAAAACCTCGCTCCGAGGAAATGAATGCAGTCAATGGAAAGTCACAATGATTTAAAGAAAAAAAGAAAATTGTCATGTGTTTTTTTAGATTCAGACCACACCAGAGCGCTGATCCCAGCCGTCCTCGGGTGGCGGCAGTCATCGACACGCTGATCTCCTTCAAGAACAACGACTTGGGAGCATGGATACGGGGCGGCGACATTGTCATCCAGAACTCTGGGTGAGATGACTCATAGGCTGTGAAGTGACTAATGTCATGTCTTCAAGAAAAATAAAAAAAAACTGTGATGTAATCCCACCACATCTCCCTGGAAAGACATCATCTGCTGTTTGTAACAAATTGTGGTTTGATACCTGATTTGATTTGATTTTGAAAATATTATTGGACGATTCTATTTCTATTTGTGAGTTACTTTGATTACTCCTTTTCCATCCCTGGATCAATAGTGATTTCTAATTGCTTTGTGACCTGAACGGATCCTTTATTAACAGACATTTTGAATAACTTACACAACCTGCTTTTATTTGTCTGCTTTCAGCTTTGCAGACAATGGAGTGGGATTATCCTTTGCCAGGTGTGAATTTTCTTCTGTCAAATAAAAAAAAAATTAAAATCAACATTTGTGATTGATACTGAGCACAGAGCTGATTCTTAAAAGTTTTTTCGAATGCAAGCAGAACAGACAGCATTAGAAATGTATTTATATATGCTTTAATTACTCTGTACACTTATCTTCTTTTTGTTCTCCAGTGACGGCAGCTACCCTAAGGATGAAGGCTCCAGCCAGGAGGTGGTGCAGTCCCTTTTTGTGGGTGAAAGCCAGAACAGAGGGACCAATGGAGGACAAAATAAATACTGGGGACCAGGAGGGGCCGATGGAAAAATGAGGACGCTGCCTAGAAACAGGTGAAGGAGTGCAAACCGGAGGAAAGACATACGTGAGGAATTGAGGGAAAGGTCCAAATCAAACTGTGTTCTCGCGAAAATTGGCGGGGACTGCGTTGGAGGAGTTACCCGAGGAAAAATATGCTGAGAAAAGCAAATAAGGGGGAGAGAGCCAAGCGAGGTAATCGGATAGTTGGACAGATGGAGAGATGAGGCTCCCTCAGCCACTTTTAGCTGTAGGTGGACTTGTGAAAGGAGGTTCTGTTTTGACTAACTTCCCTCCGGTGATATTTTAGGCAGTTTACGAAAGACTGCGGTGGAAACACTTCCATGATTTCGTAGATGGGGATTACTCATTGTAGTGCTGGATTACCTTAGCGCAAGGGGAGTTTTTTTTCTTCTTTTCTCATCAAAATTTCAGGCAGATGTCAGAGTTAAATACCTGTTTCTATAAATTGTAGTTTTTGATCATCTGGATATGGAGCTCTTACTAATACCTCATAGTGCCCCCACTAACAGGTAAACCAGGTGAGTCAGTGTCACACTACTTGTGCCTCAATGACTGTTGGACTTCCCTCATGTGAAGGTTTATGGAGTCTCTCCATGCCTTCATGCCATTTCAGACTAACAGCAGAGTTTTGAACTTCATTTTCCCTTAGGGTCTCTGTTTTTTTCGTCTTTCTCTCTCATTGGCTCGGTCGGCCTTTGTCTGTCGTCATTGTAGCTACTGCCAGAACAGCTGACATGCTTTTTTTTTCCAGAATGGAGATTGTTCCACTAAAATAGATTGCTAAATCATTTAAAATTATAAAAAAAATGTATTCAGCAAGGTTTCATTATCAGCAGTTACATGAAGAATGCAAAGTCTTACTCAATTTTACATTAAATCTCTTTGCAACAAATTAAATAATAATGGTCCTTTATACTCAGTCTACTTCATCGGTACTTTCTCTCATTCATATATTGCTGTTAGTTTTTCTTGCCTCACCACGGACTGCTCCCTCTCCGTCTAAACTCCAGGACGTTCCCGATCCGAGGTTTCCAGATCTACGACGGCCCGGTGCGACTTACACAGAGCACATTTCGCGGATTCATCCCCACGCCTGAGCGTTATACCAGCGCGGTGGGATTCAACCTGAAGAACACCTGGCAGCTCACCCCACGCAACAACTTGTCCCAGCTCAGCTTCCACTCCACCGTGAGTGAACATCTATTTTGGATAGGACTTCACTTGAGGCATCAGAGGCTCCTCATGCAGTTGTATGTGCAGTAAATACATGTGCCCCGGTGGTTTCAAATATGCATACTGTACTATATTTTATCATACTTCATTCTAATCTGCTTCCAATAATTAAGTAGGGATGGGACGATAGCACTTTTTCGTGTCTGATCCGATACCGATCCTGCAACCTTGAGAATCTACCGATACAGATCGGATACTAATCTGATACAATCTTATCCCCACTCGTGAATTAAAATATGAATAATGCATTGTTCAGGATACACTTAGCTTAACCAAGCCACCTAAAACCTCATACTCAACTATGAATCAAATAATCAACTCCCCTAAAGGAAGTCATACATAGCCAGCAACATGACTGAGTTATCGAATACTGCTGTTATATTTCTCACAACTTTTGGCAGAATCATTTATGGTTAGCACCGTTCAAACAAGCAAAAAACAAATTGTGGACTTTAAACTGTTAATTAAATAGTAATAAATTAACAAAAATATGATGCTGGAATGTCGTTCAAGGCTTAGTAGTATGTGAATTGGCATTTATTTGTATGTTTACTATAATGTATCGGATCGGATTTTACTTCTTATTTATTCCAATATCCGATCCAGTCATTTTGGCCAATATTGCTCCGATACCGATATGGACTATCGGATCAGGACATCTCTAATAATGAGTAGTGACCACTCAACTTGACCATATGACATGCATTGCTAATGGCCTTGTTTTAAGCCTTTCTTCCTCTTACATCTGTTGCTTCTTACTTTGTAAGAAGAACTTTTCTGTTTTCTGTTTAACTTAGTCTTGTTTAATCTGTTTAGTCTTCCACCTTTTCTTTCTACCTCAGTTTATGCACCAATTGTCCTGGAACACTGGGTCTGACCGTTTTCCTCTTATCCGCTTATTATTTTGTTAAATCAGAGTCTTGTAGTTGACAGTTATTTAAGAATCAGTCAGACATAAGAAAGGAGGAGGAGGAAATGCCTGAGAAGAAGGCCTGTGGTGAAACCGTTGTAAATCACTGGTGCCCTCTTGTGGTGATATCAGACAGTGTACTGCCTTTACTTGAACGTAACACTTGAAACCTAATTCACTCTAAATTACTTTAGTCTTCAGCTCATCAATTCCACTATCTTTGACCATGATGTCAGTGCTACATTCAACTTAAACACTTAAATTAAGATCCTCTGTGAAAAGCAGTTACCACAGAACGTAGTTTTTTCCTTCTGCAGTGCTTGTAAAATCTTTAGTTAGTTAGAAATTAAAATTTCTGTCTTCCCAGGAGGACAGTGATTATCATTATGGAACTCTTGGAAAGCAAATATACTAATTTAAAGAAAAATAGTAAAAGTATATAGCAGCTGCCCTGGAGAGGGACCTCCCTAAAAAATGTACCAGAAGTACCAATATTTTTTTGACCATTTATACCATGAATTGTTAGATGGTGCAAAATTTTGTACAGTGGCATTCACATCCCTCTGCCACTAATATCGTCAGGTGGGACTGCGGACGTTCTTTGGTCGCCCCGGGCAGTGGTTTGAAGAGAACGACCTGGACGGTGACAAGAACTCCATCTTCCACGACGTGGACGGGTCAGTAACCGGCTACAAGGACACGTATGTCGGCAGAGCGGACAATTACCTGATCCGACATCCTGGCTGTGTGCACATGTCCCAGTGGAATGGAGTGATCTGCAGCGGCCGCTACTCTCAGGTGGAGCACGTTCACGGTCCACACCTCATTCTTGTTATTCTCTCCTCATGGTGTAAAATATGCACTCCTCCTCTTGACCTTTGCACTCTTGCTACACCATCCTGTCCTTCAGGTGTACATCCAGACGCAGGGAGCCCCCAGCCTGAGTTTATCCATAAGCAGAGATGAATATCCTGACGCTCCTCTGGTATTGAGAGGGATTAACAGCCAGGGGGCGCTGTCTCAGCAGTACCAGCCCATCCTCATGATGAGCAAGACCTACACTCTGCACTGGAGTGGACCTGCACCCAGAGAGGTCGTCCTCTCTCTCATCAACTTTGATAAGTGAGTGAAAATTGTGTGTGGTGCATCGCGTGTTTTTGTTTGTTAGGGCTGAACGATTAATCGTTTTCAAAACAAAATCGCGATTTGAAAATCGTAAAAGGCTGCGATTTAGAATACGTTATGCAGCGCATCTGACCCAGGGTTTATACTTTGCCATGTCATGCCCACCAATCAGAAGTGCTGCCACAGGCAGCCAACGAGTCAGTGAAAGTAGTGACACCCTGTCTAGCAAACACAGTACCACATCAGAGTCGCTTGCGACTGTTACTCCGTATGAAAATGTCTCACGTAGGCACCGTGAGGTAAAGAACACCATGACTCATTAAAGAGACAGACTGCTAACGCCGTCACCATATGTTCATTTACTGCTCTCTTTACTGCTCGCTCTTTCAGTGTGTGTGTGTGTGTGTGTGTGTTTGTGTGCGCACGCACGCATAATTAGAATCACAAATCAAATCACAATATCTGTTAGAAAATTCGCACTTTGATATTTTCCCCAAATTGTTCAGCCCTAGTGTGTGTGTGTAATGGGATTTCTGTTTCATATTGCAAATGAGGACAATTTTAATTCCTTGTGAAATAAGCAACTAATTCTAACCTCTAACCCTAACCTAATTAACAAAACAGAAGGTGTTATTTTACGAGCTGTAAATGCATTGTGTTTTGTAATATCTTTTTATCTTTTTTCTTCCTGTCACTCAGGGACGACTGGGTCCTGGTGGGACTTTGTTACCCAACAGAAACCACATTTCAGATCATGGCCGACATCAACGACAGGCAGAGCAACACCTTTGATGACATCACAGACTACGGCACCGTGTCCTCCCTCGCAGAGCTGGAGAGGAGACCAATGGAAAGAAAGTATTTCTTTGACCAACCGGCCGGGTGAGAAAATCTTAAAGAATGTTTCTCTCACGTACACGTTGCCTCAGAAATATTTGCTAGGATGTTCGCAAAAGCAGGATTGGGTTAAGATTTGCACCTCTCATGTTTTCAGGGTTAAGGTTACCTCACCTCTCTTGAGACCAGAAAATCTCACCTGAGTGTTTCACCGTGTGATATCTTTTAGATATGAATCTCATTTTTCTGTTTTGTTTTTTCCCCACCTCTAATTCTTACCATACAAATTCTTATGTTTAGCATGTTTGTCTATAAAACTGAAAAGTGATCCAGAGAGAAGGGAAAAGCTTTTTACTCAGATGACTGTAAAGAAAAACTGAAGGGCAACAGGTGATCAGAGGCGGACAAAGTATATTTATATGAGTGCCCATGCCTAGAACGGTGTGAGAGAAGAGAGCGAGAGGGATTGTTTATACCCCCCCCTCCCTTGTCCCTTCTTATGGTCTTGTCTTTGATCGAAGTTAATGAAACCTATTTCTGTTTTCCTCCCACGACAACAAGCCTGTTGTGGCTCTACCTTCGTGCCCGGCAGGGTCGTGACGGTCACAGCTACTGTTCGGTAAAAGGCTGTGAAAGAGTGAAAGTCATGGCCACCACATCCTCCAGACAGACCTGTAACTGCACAGCTAAGGCCTACCCCAAGTACTCCAAGACTCCCTCAACTGTGGTGCCTATGCCGGCTCTAAACACGCAGACCTGCGAAGGCTGCGGTGCAAAGCAGGTGTGTTTTTGTTTGTTATTTGTGAGATAACCTCTCCTCTGCTTCTGTAAACACAGGCCACCACCGCTGCTGACCCGTGTGTTTCTATCTCAGCTTGTGTTTTCCAGCGAGCCTTGGACCTCCTACCTCCAGACACAGATCAAGTCTCTCAGCAGCAAAGAGCAGCAGAGAGGAGATAGCAGCTCCTTTATTACTGTGAGCATTATCACACTATCTTATCTCTGTCTAAATGTCATCTAATCTTTATGACTAGAACCTGTCCAATTTATTGTTTCCTGAAACCTGCCAGGTCAATGAAGTGACCATGCCCTTCTCTCAGCCGGGGTATTTCCTGGTCTCAGTGGATGCCTGCTCCGGAAAGGTCACCAAGAAAAATTTATTTTCCAAAATGGATGCCAAAATGGAACAGTACCTAAAAACTGGAATACCAAAGAGGTGAGCCAGGAAAAAATATAAGATCACTTCTCACGACACATAAGGGCTTAGAAACGTCAATTTCGTTAACAGGTGTGTCTGAGTCATGCCTGAATTTACGGACCTGTCGGTTTCCTCAACAGGTCCATCGTTCTCATGGCAACGCGAGGTCAGCCAGAGGGCCTGGTTGGTGTCGCACCATTTCTGGTCTCTTTGGGTTTGGCCAAAGCCGCTGGTCTGCACAGTAAAGGTTGGTGACATAATGGTTTTGTTACCTTTATTTGTCTCTTGTAACTGTATTTTGGGGCAAAAGTCTTTCTCTGACACTCTCGCTGCTGCTTCTCATCACTACAGAGAGTCTGGCACTCTGGGGCTTTCAGGGTGGTTCTTCGCCCCCTTCGTGGGTTTCTCTACTTGCCGGGCAGGGGGATGACTTCCTGCGGCTGCAGGAGCGTTACCTCCCCCTGGGTTTGGAGGCATACAGCTGCACACCGCCTACAGCTCACACGCGCAAAGACTTGGAGCTCCTCCGAAAAGCCACGGGACTACAATGACCAATGTTTACTACACAACTAACCTACCCAAGACACTCTTGTACACAGATACACAAGCACACACAACCAGCTGACGAATGTGAACTGCTGAACCTTTAATTTATAAGATTGGTGGAGATGTTTACCAATTTCAAGTGAGAGAAGGTATTTTATTATGAACAGGGGGAGTATTTTTTATGATTTTGTTTGTGTGTGCACATGTGTATGTGTATGTGTAAGTGTGCCTCGGGGCCGCTGAGTCAATGCACTTTCGTTCTAAAGACACAACTTGCCTTATCAGCCAAAGTGATTGAATGGAGCTCCGCAATGCTGAAAACTCAGTTGTTTATCTCGGAAAAACAGAAAAGCAAACAAACGCAACCTTTAATATCTACCCACCGATCTTATTGTTCGTCGTGTTGCAAATGAAAACACAATGAATTGTATTGAGTCTGAAAAAAAAACAATGCATTAGACACACGCAGGCCAGCAGGATATAATGAAAATGAACTACATTGTCCCTGAAATGAGACCGTGTTTGATTGGAACTGAAGATGGAAGATGGAAGAGACGCGCTCAGGTTCAAAAGGAAATTATGAAAATAAATGCCATCGCATCTGAGAATTTAACAGCGACATAAAGACAAAGATTAAAATGTAATGTAATAAAACAGCCGCTGGGTGGGTTCGGTATATTAGGGGGGTTATTTTTATGCAAAATGCGTTTTAAAAACAAAGTCATAACAAGCCATATTGTTATTGAAATAGTCATATAGGTATACGGTTAGTTTGCAGGGAAATTAAACATATGATAATGCCTTTAAATCGATAACTTAATAATGTGCAGGTCATGACTCATTCCACCAATCCTCACACACACATCATTCAGCTTCTTAGTCGATGTAACGACTGAATCTTTAACTGGAAAACCTCCTCTGATCGTCGCGCAGCTCTACAGCCAAAGACTTAAAGCACCTTTTAATAGATTTCTAACTGGATATTTTGTTTTCCTCTCATATTTTTTATTTATCTCTTCGCAGTAAAGTTGTCTCAAGTGCTGGCCACATGTGCAGCACAAACATACGTATACATATGTTATGTTGTTACTTCTTTTTTTTTTATGTTATTCAACTGCCTCATTCATGATCTTTTCATGTGCATTATTGCCATTTTCTAGATGCATCGTAGGGGGTTTGATATAGTGCCCTGACTTTACAGTAGTGAGCAGCAAAAATACATACAAAATATATTCAAGGTGTGAGACTTCATGTCCAGATTTACAGTATATAATCTCTTATAAGGTGTTTGGATGTGAGCAGGGCTCCCCCACTGAGCAGTGACAAGTACCAATCTGTCACTGTGTTTGCCTGTGTTCGTGTGTGTGCGTGTGTGTGAGTGCCTGACTTATGTACGAAAGAGGACAATAACCTTGTTGCCTTTTAACCACTCTACTGTCAAAAATGTTTCCATCCCTTGACCTTCGTTTCAGTTGATGCTTTAAAGATGCACCACCAGATTTATAAAAAAAATTCTCATTAGAACTGAGCTTTGTAAATATGTTGTTTACTGTTTAACTGTACAAACTGTACATGTAGTGGAACACAGGTTGTCAATAGTGTGTACTGTCAACTGTTTTGATTTTGTTTTTTTGTCAACATCTGGAAGAATTTAAATCAGTTCTTTCAACGTGGAAACTCAGCATTTGTTATGAAATTGCCAATTAAATAAACATTTCTGCTTTGTAATGAAAAAATATTTCATGACTCACTTACCGGTGCCTGGAATACAATGGCCTCTACAGATCTGACAAATGCAAGCAGCATCCTAATTCTTTACCTCTTTGCATCAGATATACAGTCTCACCACTGGGGGGCAGCCTAGTATCTTCGAGGAGTTCCTGCTTTTACTCTGAAATTCATCTTGGCACAAATCTATATTTTTTCAAATTAAAGATATGACCAACAGTTAGTGTACTAACAAAATCACCATCAAACTGTAGCCTGAAAATAACCATCTCTGTTTTTTTTCTTACCATCCCATCATGCATTACCTCAGAGGGAATAGCCAGAGGGTTATGGTTGATTTTTAATGAGCCTCTAAAGATTCCATTCTGCATCTATCAAAAATTTTAAACTATTACACGTGTGTATGTATGGATGGATGTGTGTGTGGGGGGGCATGGCTCGATGGATCGCAGAAAGAAAATGATGTATTCATCATCGACAAGCGACAACTTCTAAGTTTCAAGAAGAACCACACAATGATATTTTGCGATGGCGTAAAAAGGTCCCTGACCATTCAGGAAATGAGCGATGACAGACTGGTGTGACACACTTGCAGGCGAAATGATGCACATGGGGACGGCGGCTCCCTCGGGCATCTTCCATAAAGAAAAAAGAAAAACGTAATGAATAAATAATGCACAGTGGTGAGATGATACACTGCATCTTTTTGTTTTTGTTTTATTTTTCCTCACCGATCGTTTCAACAGTTTCAGGTCTGGTCAGGTCACATTTTTAAATTTGACATTGAGACATGAGTGCAGGTGGTGAGAACACTGCCATTGCCACAACCTATTTAAGCTGTCGATGGGTGGTATTTGTGTTATTTTTAAAATCCTTTGATAATTGTGTTTTTTCTGAGGCACACGGATGGATTCAGAGTTCTTTACAGCTGAGTTTCAATTATGTAATTCTCAGGCTTTTGAACTGTGCAAATACAATTAGAGAAATGCCAAAGCTAAAAATATGACACTGTAGAGACGCGCGTTTGTGTGTGTGTGTGTGTGTGTGTGTGTGTGTTTGTGTGGGCAGTAGCCGTCAGCTTTATGCATTGTACTGCATATTGTTTTCATGAGAAGGGTATAACTATGGCAACATGCATCCACGTTGTAACTCATCACTGTATCTTTTTGTTTTTTGTGTTTAGTTTTCTGCTCTTTCTAAAAATCCTTCTAAAGGTTAAATGAAAAAGAGGATGAAGAAAGTAAAAGTAATAAAAAAAAAAGTGAAAATAAAAGAGGAAAAGGAGACAAATGTGTCCAAGATAAGCTTGAGTCGGGAACAAAGGGTCCGGGTGTTTTAGACACATTCATTTATATGGTAAAATGACCTGGACCTAAAAACTGAACTCTGCCTTCTGAAAAACGAACTAAAAAACCTGTGGCAATGTGTGAGGGTAAAAACACTACATTAAAATAAATCAGATTATGGTCGTATGCAGTTACTGCATCATACAGTGGAAAACATGAGGTATGTCAACACGATAAGAATGAGGGGATGCGTATTGTCACGTTTCTCCTGGAATTCTAAAGATGGCGGACAATCGACGTAACATCTCACGTGTTTTTTGGGGAGAAGCATTTTAATGCTGTGGTTAACTTCAATCGGGTGGGGGTAAACGGAAGGAGGAAACAGAAAAACAAAAATCCACTGCACAACCATTCATGCTGCGCTCTCTTATCGCGTTGTGGCCCTACAACACGGCTGCAACCAAAGCTCATCACGAGCCTCGACTTAACGGAGGCCGACCATGGTCACACGTGCCTGCGCAAAATTAGTTTTTCGAAGCAATATACACCTGTAGAAAAACTGACACGACTGACACGACCGCTGATATATGAAAGAATAGCTTCTTGCCGTCCTTAGTTAACTGCTGCGTGCGCGTTTGCATAGAAATGAACTGCGTGTGCAGTGCGGTGAAATTACTCATTAGCTGACTGCACCCCGGAGCTCTATAGCCCAACAGTCGAGCATATACAAGCAAAGTTTATCTGGATTCCCCAATTTGCTGCTTCGTATAATTTTTTTTAATCTCACCATTCAGCCGGTTGAGCGGTTCCAGCTGATTCCCCGCTGATGCTCAATGATGGTGGTCCTGAATAATTAACCAATTCTGACACGCCACGTAGGGGTCCGTTTCCATGACAACCCCTCGCTCCGTGTGTCCCTGCTGCCCCGAGGAGTAATATAAATCTCCTGTCTACTTAATGTCACAGTATAACAGCAGCAGAGAAACAGGTTGGGGTTCGGTGGGAGCTTTCGATTCCACGTCCGGCCTCGGTTTCCTCTCTGCACAGAGTCAGTGAACCGCATAAAGGTGTGGGCAGAGGAAGAGGTTCACACACTTGGCCTGCAGCTGTTAAGTGCGACCGGATGAGACACGATGTAGCATAATAATCGCACAGTGCAGAGCTGGTGGAGGAAGTCAAACACACTCTGTGATCAACTTCCTCCGACCTCCGACAGTGTGTAGCAATGCACGGCAGTATGGAAAGTGACCACAACAGCTTGAGCAGGTACTGATGAGTCAGTGCAGAGGTGGGTGGGATCGCTTTAAGGTCACACAGGGAATATATTAATGATGTCCATAATCTTTTCTGACAGTTTGTTGACACGTCTATGCTTGTGAGTGTGATACTCCCAACACATTCACACCACACACACACACACATACACACACACCAAAATCTCCCAATCTCCCAGCTGACACACAACAGTACCCAGACATAGTCAATTACCCTTTAACATCAAATGGTTCATCAGTTCTCCAGCCCATTAGACCAGTGAGTTAACCTTATCAACCTCCAGATGAAGAGTCATGGGTGTGACAGTTATAACCTTGTCCCAGGTAGTTATTACGGGAAAATATGCCATGTACTTTCCACGCAGCATGATACCGGGCTAATCAGCCCCAGAAATGCAATCAAAAAAGGATTATGATGCAGATTTCCTTTTTTTTTATTGTCAAAAGTGCTTATTCTGTATTTTATTCATTCACTCAATTAATATGTGGCTACATGTTGTGTTTGGGGACTCAAAGGAGCTGTGAGATGTTGAAATGCTCAAACTCAGCATGGGATTTTTTTAAAGTGAAACTTCCAGCAAGTGCACTGTGTGTTCAACATGACCTAGATTATATCACAGAGAACTCCGTATGAAATTGCTCCGTCTGTGCAACAAACATTAAAAGATCCTTAATTTGGTTAGATCTATTGTTCCCTCTGTTTGGCTGTAAAGGAGCTTTGTGGAGGCCGTTAACAGAACCTCCGGATTTGTGTCGTGACTCGTTTGATGCATCCAAACTGTTCATGTAAATACGAGGGTGTTAGTGCCTGGCAATCAGAATGATGATGATGATGATGATGATGATGATGAAAATGATGATAGCGATGGCAGCAATCATGCTTCACTCTTCAACTAAACTAATTCTTGCTGTGAAACCAATTGCCTGTTGAGACAAATCAAGTTGAGACTTGAAGTGTGGTTAACAAACTGAGATAATCACAGCTCCCCGGAGAAACGGCACCAGATTTCACTCTGCTTCGACTGACCAAACATCGGGGGCCTGCTGCTCTTCTGAGAGCTGCACCGCTCCAGGCTGTCACCGACACATCTGATCCTGTAACCAAGCTAAAACCAACTTTGGTATAAAGCCCCAGAGGCCCAGGCTCAGGCAGAGAGATCACTGGGTAAGTCCACTTTGACACTCGCTCAGTGTTTAGTCTGTTAGCCAGAAGGCCCCTTGAGTACATACACATATACTCACCAGAAACCTACCTACACTTTTCAGCTGACCGGCTCAATATGTGACACAAGCTCAGTGTGTGTGTGTGTGTGTGTGTGTGTGTGTTTGTGTGTGTGATTTCAAAGGAGGAAAATGCTGTCGGCCAGACCCAAAAGCCACACTACATTTTCTGATTAGATATAGATTTTGTGTTGTGCTTAGGTGAGACGAGCAGAAAAGCGTTCATATTTTCTGCTCTTGCACTGTGTTGATTGATTGTCTGTGTGGCTCCTTGTCCTTCAATCACATTCGGAATAATAAACATACAAACACCTATTAGCACCTCATTGATATGGAAAGACTTGTCACCTGAATGTGTGTGTTTTGTCATCTATCTTGTGCCTTGCGCGAGTGGTCTGTGTACAAGATATGGAACATGAACAAGTGACTCCCTGCGACGGCTCTACTGTCTAGTCCTCTGTGCTTTGTAATGCTGCTCTCTTGTTTGTGTGAAGAAGGCAGCTCTTATTATCAATATATATATATATAAAATGAGATGAGTACAAAAAGGGCCTTTTGTCTTTCGCTGAGGGTTTTGCGACATGGTTTTCCTTTTTAAACTTAGAAATTCAGTTATAAACTAATATAAATAACACTGAGTCCCAACTTTTTTAGAACTTGATCTCATGATGGTTAACAAGCTTTTACTGTCCTCTTTGTTCCTTCAATGTTCTATCCACACGGCTCATCGGATCATCCAGCTCCTTTTCTACACTTGTTATCTCCTTATTTGTGCCCTGTATGCAGCATTTGTAATGACGTGTCGAGTTGAAGAGAACCACCCACACGCTGGTACTCGCAGGCAGGTAAGTGATTACTAATTGCTACACTTTATGTGAACCTACCGTCTAAGATGCTACGCCTCTTTTAATAATTTGATAGCGTTCACGCACTCTTTTCTTAGACGTCTCTTCTCTGATTTGAGCATATTTAAGCTTTATAGAAGAGCGTCAAGCTTGAGTAATATTTATGTTGTGTATGTGTTCCATGCAGCAGGTGTGTGCATGGCTGCGTGATGGAGCGGTGTGGAAATGAGCGAGGCCTCGATCAGCACCAGTTTGTACCTGATGTGACAGACCGCAGTTGGACGAGCCATTCTGCCATCTGCCTGTTGCATCGGTGCAGACAGGCCATGACCGGAGGAGGGACAAGGCGAAGTAAGAGGAACAGAGGGGGATGGAGAGGCAAATCAAGGAAAAGAGCTGGCAAAAAAACAAAAGAAAGCAAATAAACAGGAGTAAAAGGAATGCAAAATAGGGAAAATTTGTTATGGAACGTATTTATATAGCGCTTTTCTAGTCTAGTCCATTCACTCCTTCAAACACCCATACAGATTTCCTATGTAGAGTGCTTTTTTTCTTACCACACATCATTGGCACACTGACGGGAGAGTCGTCGGGGGGATATTTGGGGGGTTCAGCGTCTTGCCCATGCAGAATGGACGAGCCGGAGAATCGAACCACCTCCTGAGCCACGGCCCTGGATGGCTGACGTGGATGGACACCAACGAGCCCAGTGAGACGTTATATCGTGCTCATGTTTCCAGACAACAGAGACGCATATCAGGGCCCTAAAATGCTCAACGGCCTGGCAGGGGCCCCTCACTGATGTCCCGCAAGACAACTCCTCCCCTCTGTTGCTGTGGCATCTGAGTGATCTCTTCATTAATTCATAGCAGAGCGCTGGACTAAATTAGCACTCGTTAGCCGCCCGCTGTTTACTTTTCTTTATTTGCTATCATTAACCCTACTCCCTTCAAACTGCGCGTGTGTGTGTGTGTGTGTGTGTGTGTTGGGGGGGGTTGAGGTGGGCATCATAACAGATTCACCTAGCAACCTGCCCTGGTGAGATGCTCAAAGGATCTGGAGACACACACTGAGTCTCCCGCCCTGCAGCCCCCTCAGAGCAACTGTGACTCGGGTGCTTCTGTTGATGACGTTCCACCTGCCAGATGCTCATCAGGCCCAGACACCGCGGCCAGATCTGCGGGGACACGTCCTCCACGACACCCCGATACTCTCCCGCTCACCTCTGCTGAAACACAGGGCCTTGGCAGCTTGTTAAAGGCGAAACGAGGCGCAAGACCGTCCAACCAGTGAAGCAGAGCTGAGGAGGCGCGCCTCACCGGTAGAAGATCAGGGACATCTTCATCACTTTTCATCATGGCTGCCAGATGAGAGATCTTTTGCATAGAGGTGTAAAAGAAGACAACATCTTCTTGGTCTTCTCTCTCTCTCTCTCACACACACACACACACACACACATGCCTGCGTCATGCCCTGTCCTCCAACACGCCTCCACCAGCAGAGAGACTTCTTTCCCACCTGTGGCTTCTGACTCCTGGAGACAGCCATCTTCTCACAGCCACCACTTCCTCTGCTTCTTTGTCATCTGGCTTTTTTTCCCCCGCCCTCTGTTCTCATTTGTTTTGTGAAACCTTTTTTTTTGTTGGTTTTTTTTAAAGAAAGAAGGACAATTTGTTCAGAAGAAGATTCAAGTTCAAGACTCGGGTGAAGTGAGGGAGGGAGGAAAGCGATTCCCAAAGGAGCCTCCAAGACTTTCAGAGTGGTAAGACATCGGCCATTTTGAATTGAGGTGTGTAAAAAAATGTAATAAAAGGGCCAATCGTCATGATGATTTCACATGTAGGCTACAAAGAAAGTTAAATTAAATCATTGTCCGGGGGAGGGGAGGGGGGTAGAGGAAATGACGACACAGTTATTTTTAAAAAGTGTTACTTGGGGATCACTGTTGTCCTGGATTTCTTCATGTGCTGAACTTTTCTGGGTTATGATAAAGAAAATTGCCCGATGTAAGCTGTAGGAGCGGACCAATGCTGAGAGGTGGTCGGCTGCTGGTATGCTAAATAAATGATAGTCGTCTCCCCGTGTTCCCCCTCTTTTTTTTGCTTTGCCCCTCCATCTGTTGGCCATTGGACACTGAAGCAACCATATGCTCCCTATGTATAAATCATCCTCAGTAGGTTGCTCTCTGCAAGTCTGATAAAAGATGGATTTTTTTGCACATTTAGAACAAGCCTCTGAGGGATTCTCTGTTCCCTATTCAGAAGGATTGTATTTGGTTTTTCCTTTAAATCTTTAAGTTTGCCTCTCTTTGAGCGATTGAGAGCAGAACAATGGAATCATCAGCCATATGTGATTTTTAAGTTTCTGCTTCATGCCCCTGAAGCCTCCAACTGGAACATGAGAGAATTCCCTGTCATTCTGACTCAAGGTCGAGCATAGTCTTATAATTCAATTAAAACTAAATGAACTCTTCCCTTTCTCAAGAGTTTTCAGTTCTATGATGCAAAAGTAGCTGAGGTTTGATCAAGACCTGGACTTCTCCGTCAGTGGAGAATCATCATTACAGAGAGAGTATGCCGTATGTGTGTGTGTGTGTGTGTGTGTGTGTGTGTGTGTGTGTGTGTGTGTGTGTGTGTTTCATGTGTGAGTGTGCACAAGATTTGGTGTCTTCTCCATGATGCACTGATTAGTGACTCCTCTCCAAGTCGGTCGGCGGCTGTTGTTCAGACACGGATGATCTGTCCCTCATTAGTGGATGTGTGGTTGCGAAGGAAAGCCAGCACTATTGAGTCATTCGGGGGACAAATTCATAATTTTGTGAGCATATTGAGGATATCGTGGCTTTGCTGGTTATCCTTTACACTGTTGTCAAACAGCCTGTGAGGTGTGAGTTCCAGCAGCAGTATGGACAGTTTTGGTGACACTTCTCCAGTGGAGGCTGTCCTGCTTTTGGCTCATACTTGACAGCAACTTGTTTTTTCCCCCCAGCTCAATTAACAGACACATTCAAGACAAATCAGAACATCAGAAGAGCGAATATGATTCTCTAGCCATAATTTTATATATGAACCTGATGCACAACGCAGGCACAGTTGAGAGAAACTCACAAATTCTGGCAAACAGAAGCGCACATATTGTCCGTGGATGCTGTGTGAATTATTGATGGCGTCAGCCTGCTTAAAAATGCATCCCCAACCTTTCTGTCGCACAGAGAGAGAGGAAGCTGTAATTAGTGTTAAGATATGGCAGGAGAGAGAGGTAAATTATCAGGAGGGTAAACACCGCCGCTCTTGTACTCTTTTTATGGAGTAAACCTTTTTATTTTTTAAACAGATTCTTTACGGAAAGACAGTATTTTTTAAATAATTCGTCCTAGTTTTCATCACATGAGCGAATGAGAATGAGGGAAGATAAGTAAAGGGCGAGATGTACTGTATTCTCCCCTTGCACAAATGTACTTGTCAAACATCGTTACAAGTTCAAGGACAAGGCCTTCCTGAATTCATTACAGCAGTTTTCTACATTGATTCGTTCATGTGAGTGAGGTGGCTACACGCCCGGCTCTGAGTTCACCACTCATAGCTGAATGAATACGCATGGACAAGCCTTGCCAGTCAAGTTGCAGTTTTTTTTTTCATAAATATTTTGGTATTATTACTTTTATGTTGGTTATGTCCAAAGGACTTCTGAAATTAGAATAAAGCTGGCAAGAGAGGCACACAGGAGTGAAGTAGTTAATTTAAACCACTTTCTGATTTCAGATTTTGGAGCCTATTCATATTAATATGTACAACAGATATTTTCTTACTTTCTCTCTCTCTCTCTCTCTCTCTCTCTGATTTTGTCCACCAGAAGAAAATGACGAGGAAATCTCACGCCAGAAGGGTTCTGACCCCGCTCTGCACAGACATGAAGGTAGGACACACACTTCCTCTTCTACCTGGAACAGGATCTGACATCAGCAGCTCTGCCTCTGTGGTTCAAGGTTCACCACATGGGGGTTTGTCACAGCAGACATTGTGTCATGTTACATTAGGAAAAGCACAAGTGTGAATGATAAAATGAAGGGGTCCGGGTGATGCTGGCACACTGTTGCACAGTCATGGCTGACTCGGACACCTGAAATGAACAGCACCATCGTTTATTTCATCACTAAAATCTGTGGCATGTCTGCTGTGGAAAAAGTCATTTGCATTTAAATACTTTCATTCCTATCTAACTGACAGAGATAATCTTTGGTCATCAACAATCTCCAGGGCCCAAGGCCAATTTCGTTTTCAGGAAGTCTGGCAATTAGTGTTTGTTTTAGAGATTAGAAACTAACTGGGCAATTTTTCCTCAAGTATTTTGTTTTTCCTTCGGCTCATGGCAGCTCATTGCTGTTATGCTTTGCTCTTTTCTGTCTTTTTTTTCTGTCTCTTGTTAAAGTCTGACACTTTAGGCAACCCCGGAAAAATATTCTGCTAAGCAGACAGCCAATTAAAAAGCCTCTGAGTCTTCAAAAGAGTTTTGAATGGAACGACCTGGGATTAAAAGCGGTAGAAGGTGTCGGTGGATGTTTTTAATTTTATTTATTTATTTGGTGTTTGGCCATTTAGTGTGCACGTCGGGCTCACGCTATCTGAAAACTGAAGATATCTTTTAATGATCTTTTGCCAGACTCAATACAATTTATTTTTTATTTTTACTCTTGTTATTTCTTATAAAATCCTTTCCATGCTGAGTGTGAGATAATGATGTCATCTGTTATTTGTATGGAAGATTTCTGGCAATTCAAAAGATCAGTAAGTGATCCTGTAAAACTGTTGCGTATTTGTGTGCACGTCGTTACGTCTGTGTGTGTGTGTGTGTGTGTGTGTGTGTGTGTTTGATGGTGACTGGTTGCGTGTCTGCTGCTGGTGTGGGGGAATGTGTGGATAAAATGGTGTGAAATTGTACATGAGTACACACGATGATACATTGGAGGATTATAATGAAGTGTTCAGGTTAGTAACCATGGTAACCACGCAAGCCTGTGTAGGTGGATCTTTGATGTTTAAGAAGGGGGTGGTAGTGGGGGACACGACGGAGGCAGCTGTCAACTAGTAGCCTGCACACAGACTACTTCAAACTTTAAATACACCATGTCACATCTTCTCAAAGCTCATTCAGTTAAAATCGAAAACTCTGTTTTCCTCCTGTCTGCTTCTCAGAGTTTGTGTTTTTTCACTCTGCGTCATGGGGTTTCTCAACTTTCTAGCCCTATGTCCCCACTGTAAATTAGTGTTTAGCATTACATTTGGTCTTCTGTGGTCAAGAGCTAGCCCGGCATTTTTTTTCTTTTCTACAAAAGATGATATGGGATAATTTACATGTGTTCCCTGTCTGTGTGTTGACATCCTGTTTAATACTTTTTACTGCTACAGTATAGTCTCATTGTACTTTTTTTTCTAAACTAGTTGGAAGTCGGAAAAGCTATCGTGTCATTGCGTGTGTGTGTGTGTGGTTACCATAAACTGGGCTGAATTGAGTTTCCAATGCTGAGTTATAGTCTCACAGCCAACTCCAATTTGTACATATCCAACAAAAACACAGAAAACACACTGTTATTTACATATAATGGATAATGAATTAACCCCCCTAGGATTAATAAAGTCATCTATCTATCTATCTATCTATCTGTCTATCTATATATCTGTCTGTCTGTCTATCTATCTATCTATCTGTCTGTCTATATATCTGTCTATCTATCTATCTATCTATCTATATATCTGTCTGTCTATCTATCTATCTATCTATCTATCTATCTATCTATTTATCTATCTATCTATCTATCTATCTATCTATCTGTCTATCTATTTATCTATATATCTGTCTGTCTATCTATCTATCTATCTATCTATCTATCTATTTATCTATCTATCTATCTATCTATCTATCTATTTATCTATCTATCTATCTATCTATCTATCTATCTATCTATCTATCTATCTATCTGTCTATCTATTTATCTATCTATCTATCTATCTATCTATCTATCTATTTATCTATCTATCTATCTATCTATCTATCTATCTATCTATCTGTCTATCTATTTATCTATATATCTGTCTGTCTATCTGTGTTTCTGTCTATCTATCTATCTATCTATCATACACTACATACACAACGTTCTGTTGTCTGAATAAAAAGCCTACCCTGAATTTATTTCCCTTTTAACAACCCCTGTAACTGGCCACGACATTAACCAGAACCTCTTCATCAACCTTCTCTTTAGTTCAAACCAAGCTAACCACCTGACTCATACCTGTACAGCACCACACAGCACACAGACTGCGGAAGGACATCCTGCAGCTAGATTTGGATCATTTGCCAGGGAGTTAATTTGGGAGGTTAGGGCCAAACGTTCCTCTCGCTCGGGTGTCTCCACCATGCGACCGCGTTGGACTCGAGCGCCTCCCAGCGGCCGTTACGAACAACACACCGTGCGCTCCCACGCGGACGAGTCGGAGCGAACGACCGGAACCGGCGCGTTGTTCGCTGCGCACACAGCCGCCGTCAGGTAGGACGACGCGCGGCGACGCACTTGTTTCACTCCATCCGAGCAAATCAAGGTTAGCGGTGCACGGCCGGTTTCTATCACAGCTGCTGTTTAGCCGGGAAGATTTTGCAGCAGGTTTATCGTTAGCATGCTAAAAACTTAGCCTTAGCTAATTAGGATATTAATGACACCTGTTCGTCACAGAGCCGCAGATTTACTTTCTTTCGTTTACATATTTCTTGTAACTGAGTCGAACTGTCTCTGACTTGTTGGCTGTTACCATCACACACTGACTGTATTGCCTGTAAAGCGGTCCCACTTTCAGCATCGTATTCGTAAAGGCTGTTGTATGACTTCAACGTTAAATTGCACTTAATATGAAATAATTAGCTTATTAATTAGCTAAGAAATGCATTTGGATCGTATTCATCCACTTGCAGTATTTAACGCTTGTACGCAGAATGAACAGCTGTCAGGGATGTTGTCTAGGAGTCACTGTCAAACTAATAGTAATGTACATACTTCAACTATAATTATCTTGACTATTGGTAAGTTGCTGATTATTGATTGATTTATCTATAAAATGTCAGGTTTTTGTAAAAAAAAAAAAAAATGCCATCAGATTTCCCACCACACAAGGCAGAGTCTTCAAATGTCTTTTGTGCGAGCGGTGATATTCTCTTGTCGTTAGTGTAGGGACAGTAAATCCTGTCATTGCAGGTTCTGCAAGAAGCCAGAACCAGTGACTGCATTTCTGTCTGAATGTGACAAAAACCTTTCATTGATATTATTTATTTATTATATCATCAGCAAATCAACTCATTGTTTTAGCCACAGTGTCCAGTTGGGATTGTTATGGTGTGGTAAGACTGAGTCGGTCTGCTCATGCGCAGACTGTTTTATTGCAATTGATGGATTTTACAACCTGAGCCAGCCTATTGCAATTTTCCGTTTCCACTCAGCTTCTGGTTTCCAATACATTATAATTAGCAGAAGATTGACTATGCGTCATTTCGATATACCTGTCCCCATGGTTTCATTCTGTGTCCTCCTCTCCCACTGTCACTTGTTCACTCCTCTTACTCTCATGCTTGGGGGGATTTCTGCCTGGCTTTTTCACTTTGTCTCTAACTTGCTCAGTCGTATACCACACACACACACACACACACACACACACACACACACACACACACACACACGCTAACTCATAAATACACAGTAGTGCGTACTCCCAGGTGACGAGTTGTTGCTGGGAGCGTCGACAACAATGTCCCTGGTGTTTAGACACTGTCACCTCTCCTTACTCTGGTTCCCTGTCTCTGTCCCACCATCTTCATTGCTCTCTCTCTCTCTCTCTCTCTCTCTCCCTCTCTCTGTCTGTATGTCTCTGTCTCTTTCCCCTCCCTCCCTGTCCAGCTCTCACTCTCTCTCTCACCTGTTTTTCTTGTCCCAGAATATTTACCTCTTCTTCTTTGGCCAAAATAGATGTAGAATCATTTTAGATTTCGAGCCTTCTTTTTCCTCACCACTGCACCTGAAGAAATTTCTCAAATTCTCACCTTCTGTCCACTCCACAGCAGGGGATGTCTTTAAGCAAATCTGAAGACTTAAGAAGTCAGAGAAGGCGAAGAAGAAAACCAAGTAAGCAGCTGGCAATTGAAGTATCATCCTTTACTCTTCAACAGCAAAGAGGAACTGAGGCTCCGGTGGCTAAACTCATGATATGAGCCAAGTACATCCAAGAGAGAGAAGAGAAAGAAAATAGAAGAGGGGGAAACATGCAACCCACATTGGACAGAATGAGAGAGAGTGAGATTGTGAATCAAAGCTCGGGGAGCAAGAGGAGAGGGAGGAGATGGAGGTTTAGTAGCTGTGGGTATTCAAGGCACAGTGTTCACAGTGAGAGAGTGACTTACTGAACAGGGTGTCTGTCTCTGTGGCTCTCAGTCAGCTTAAAGCAGCTCTGCGCTATGCTCAACAGGAACCCTGCACTCCAGAGAGACTACTGCTTGTTTCTTTGTTTTCTTTGTCTGGCAGACTTTTCCTTTTTGTCCCTCTCTCCATCTGTCTTGTTTTCTTTTCTTCTTCTTCCCTTGCCATCTCTGGGAGCACATTGATATTATTTTGTCTCTGTGTTGAATTCCCCTTCTCCCGATCTTAACATCGTACCCTCCAACCCCCCTCACCCCCCCCCACTCTCTTTCTCGTCTTTCCCTTGCCTTGTTTCCCTGTTTCTCCCCCCCCTCTCTTTCTCTCTCTCTCTCTCTCTCTCTCTCGCTCTCTCTCTCCCTGTGAGGAGGGAAAACAGCATCAACAGGCAAGCCACAGCACATGCAACAGGGTGCAGACAGCACCTTCTGCTGCTTCGCCACCTCTCCTCTCTGACTCTCATCTCTCACAGAGGACGGCTACAGGGAAGAAAAGAAGAGCACAGGAGTGAAGCCACACAGGTGAAGATCTGCTGTCCCTCTACCTTTGAACAAGAGCTCAGAAGAGGGAAAAAGTAAAAGAAACAGGAGTAAAAAAAAAAATCCTCCTGCACATTCTTTCGAAGTGAAAGAGAACACCTGAAGAAAAGGAAAGAAACTGAACGAATCAGGCAGAAGAGTTAGGAAATAAGTGAAGATGCAACCTGTGGCACAAGTTTGATAAAAGAACAGCCGCCTTGACTCAGCGTGGCTGCCCTGCTTCCCACATCTCTTTGACCAAATTCTTTAACACCAATGGCTTCCAAGAAGAAGTGGGCTGAGCGGAGGGAGTTGCGAGGGGAGCGGCAGTTCTCCACCCGGGATGATGCATCTGTTGCGTCCGGGACATCTGGGCCAGGGCGTCCCACCACCAGGGGGCGCTTCTCAGAGTCGTGGAAGAGGCTCAGCTCCAGAGGGGGGTCCACCAAGAGGGGGGTGATCAACTCTCAGCAGCCACCGGTAAGATGTTTCGAGGTTACTTAGGCCCCCTCTACATGTAGCCCCAAAGATTAATCAATGCCCTGGGTGCTGGGAGGGAAATGGGACAGGAAACGCTGCTGTTGAGGTAGCACCTGTCCTGGGAGGGCGTTAAGCAGCAGTGGGGGATTACGGCGTGAATGGGGGAGAAGAATTTGGAAGACTAACTTGCTGGTTAATTTTCCAATTTAGTAATAATTAAAAAGACACTGTAGCTGTAGTGCAGTTGTTTTCAACATTACACAATCTTCATCACATATTCCCTTGGAAACCAGGTACTGTCGTCAGAATAGAAGATTAAATACCGGTTTATTTTAAACATATGATCTAAACTTGACATAAACATACTTGATTATTTACCATTTAGATGTAAAACTGCTACAAGTACAACTTTTCGAACTTTAAAGATAATGCAAAGTAGTCAACACTAGTCAGTCACCACAACACATTATCTGTCAAAGACTATTAGTGATTCCCTGTGCGTAGTGAGTAAATTGACCAAAGGACCTGTCTGTCATAACCATCAGCACTTAGTGGGAATTTAATGGAAAATTTGTCTCAGTAAAAGACAGCATGTTGTCAGTGGCGTCAAGTGACTTACAACAATGCTGCATGAAATGTGGCTGCCGATGTCAAGAAGTATAACAATGTTGAGGATCACTGTAGACAAATAAATTACTCCTTACCTGCTGGTAAAGGGTAATTAAGCAACATAATATGACACATGAATATAAGCAGAGAAATTTACAGTTTTCAATGGCTTTCAGTGACTTTGGCTAATTTCTCCAGTTAAGCCATTGTACATGGTAGAAAAATCACATTGTATATTGTAGTATTATAGAGTAGACTAAGCTAAGATAAGATAAGATATACCTTCATTCGTCCCACGATGGGGAAATTTGGTTTGAGGATAACAGAAAAATTTGAAGCAAGCGACTGAATTTGCAAAACTTGCAAGTGATACTGTACGCCTGCCGACAAAGTACGGGTCTAAGTATTTGTGAAATTACATTTTAAGATTTGCAATAGAAAGGAAACTGGTTGCACACAGACTCATAGAAACTTAAATGTGTTATTTCACTCCATCCCCATCTTTTTCCTTGTCCTTTCCTTTTTCCCAAATTTCCCTGTATTGAGATGAATAAAGGATTATCTTATCAGTCTCCTGCACCAGCTTCAAGATGCTGGCATGCCTGTTGTGCTTCAAAATTGATGTACTCTGTCTTTTGGCAGCATAGGTCAAGTTAATGTGAAAAAAAAATCTCCAGTCATTTTGGCAATGATGGAACTTCTCTGTGATCCACTCTATTTTTGAAATGTAGAACTTCACTGATGTTTATGCATCGAGGTCAGAATAAGTAATGCTGGCTGCTTGCTGGTGCTCAGCGACTATCGCGCATAGCCCATCGGTGGGGTGATGGTTGGCAGCGATATCTCCAGTGGGAGATGTGTGCCAGACACAGATATGCACGGCTGGCGTTATGTGATCCATTTCTGGTTTTTCAGATGTGCTCCAGTAACCAGTGCTATTTTGTATTGCAGAAATACTCTGATATAAAAAGTCTTGGAGGAAATGTTTATATAGTCAAGTAGTGTAGCCAGTTTTATCACAGGCGCGATAAAAGAATATGAAAATGTAGAAAATGTAAAAAGGGGCTCAAAATATTTTATAACAGTAGGACTAGTGTGTGCGTGAGTGCGTGGATGCGTAAGTGCGTACGCTCCTGTCTGTGTCTCTAGCTGCATTTTTGTTTGTGTGTGCCTGATCTCAAAGAACAGCTAAGCTTGGTCCTGTAGGATTTGTGTTGCTTGGATATGAACCACAGAGTGATACTACCACAACGCCACTGGTAGTCTCAGATCATTAGACAATTAGTTATTTGTAATGGCAAGGTGTGTGCGTGTGTGTGTGTGAGAGAGACACCAAAACTGTGTGTGACAGTCTGATTGAGTGAGACACACAGTTAAGGAGAGAAATTGGAAAAGAAAGTGAGTGAGAGATGGAGATTCACTCCACAAGCGCTTTGGGAATCCAACACTCACGGTTAGTGCAGAACAAGTGCAAGACGAGAAAAATTAAACAGATAAGGAGAGTGAGGGAGAGGATTCAGCTGTGAATTTAGGTTTGTCACTTTAAATCCCTCAGTGGAAATATTCATGCTGCTGTAGAGCTGTGAATCTATTCCTCTGTGAAAATCAGTTTTCATTCACTTCAATTTAGATTTTTAAAATGTTGCTTTTCCTAATTTGTACATGAAGCTTAATGTAACGAATATTAATTACTCTTGTAGGCACACTCACACATGTAAGACCTTGGCTCAGGTTCAGTCTGGGTGGAGCCATTTAGTCAGTGCTACAGGTGCAACAGAGCCTATTGTACCCTGCTTAAAGCTTGTGCCTATCCTTTGAATGTGTGAATCTGTGGAGATTGAGTGTGTGATACAGCATGTATCACAGTTTGTGCTTTTCTTCATGCCATGTGAATGCCCTGCAGTTCATGAAGCCTGTGGATTATAGAGGCTTTCTGCTCTGTACACCTAGAGAAATCCCCTGTCCCTTTTTATAGCAATGTTTTTCAGGTTTAAATTGCGTGTGTGTTGTTTGTTTGTGTTGCTTGACTGTATTTTATTGTGTGTGAACCAGCACGTCATGAAAACTCCCTTAGAGAATATGGCAATTTGAGATAAGATAGTAGTGTCAAAGCCTTGCAGCTCTAACTATCACCCTTATGCTGTTATCTGTAATGAGCCTCATCTCATGTCACAGTGGGACCACAACAGTGTTGAAAACAGACATTTCCCCTCTGTGAACACAAATGTGTCCTGAACCACAGTGAAGCGCCGCACTCATCGGCTGATGTCCTCTGGCTCACTACAGTTTTTTAATGATCCAGAAATATTTGACCACATCTCAGTGTTTACCATACATTCGTTTGATTGCGGCAAGCGACATAATGTCAACACTGACCACCATATATTTATATATATTTTTTTTAAATGAGTAAATTAATTAATTATGTTATAGAGATGAGCTCAGTGATTCCCTCAGCCCACCTTTGCCCTGCACTCTTACTCACTCACTCTCTCACGCACTCGCACGAATACACACACACACACACACACACACACACACACACACACACACACACACACACCTGTCTGTCAAACTAGCTAAAAAGGACATAATCTACAGAAATAATGTATGTGTTTAATATTATTATGATAAAAATGTAGTTCTGCATCTAATGATTATTTTCAGTATCGATTAATCTGTCGATTATTTTGTCGATGAATCGATTAGTTGTTTGGTGCATAAAATGTCGAATTTGTTTCCCCAAACCCAAAGATGAAGTTTTGTTTTGTCGACACACCAAAGATATTTAATTCACTGTCATAGAGCAAAGAAACCAGAAAATATTCACATTTAAGAAGCTGAAATCTGCAAATTTTGACTTGTTTTTTCATAAAACTACTTGAATCGATTTATCGCTTATCAAAATAGTTGGTGATTAATTTAGTAATCGATTACTAACTGATTAATCGATTAACTGGCAGCTCTATAACAATGTGACATGTGCATGGAGTAACTTACACTGAACCTTCAGAGAATTATCACCTGAATCTTAAGCTTCATCAGCTTTACTGAGCTTCCAGTGAGTTTTAGCTTACTGTTTATCTGTCCTGCCCTGACTATTTTGGTTCAGTCTCACCGCTCTCATAGCATCGTTTTCAACTGCAGCTGGCAGCTTACAGAAACCCACTGCCTGCTCAGTGCCAAATGGCAGACATACAAAGTTAACCACTGTTGTATGTGGGATTACCACCGAGTTTGGTACAAGCGATGAATTACTGTCCTTTCGTGACTCTATCAAAGGTAAGGATTTTTTAGAGCAAGTTGTAGAACCAGTTGCCAGGAGCATCATCTGACATCAGATGCTTCGCCAGCCCTTGCATAAGAGAGGTTTGTGTGATATTTAAAGTTTATCTGTATAGCACCTCTCACAAATCTGTGATAGTGCTTTACATCAATAAAAGATACAGTATTAAA
The DNA here is from genome assembly GCF_022379125.1 of Scophthalmus maximus. Taxonomy (NCBI): domain Eukaryota; kingdom Metazoa; phylum Chordata; class Actinopteri; order Pleuronectiformes; family Scophthalmidae; genus Scophthalmus; species Scophthalmus maximus. The sequence goes on along the minus strand of NC_061533.1, from coordinate 16,518,394 downwards.
AAACAATATTAGAAATAGCCAATATTGACATGACATGCAATGGTTGAAATCACACCAACATGGTCGTTCCATCCATTATCTATACTGCTTCATCCTTTAAGGGTTGTGGTCACCTATGGTCTTTGGACTGTGTTCAATAATTATAATGACCTGATTATATAATGATTAGAAATTTATAATGACCTGAGAAGGATGTTATAAAAATGTAAATGGTCTTTGATGGGAAAATAGCTCCCCGTCTGTGATTTAAAATGCTGATATGTCAATGTTGTGTTAATTTTTTGTTTCCACTTCCCCAAAGTCACAAAAAAATCAATAATTGTAGATCCTAGCAGAGTATGGACACATTGTTACAGCTCTAAACAAAAACTGAAAATGGGTGGATGCTTGTGTTAGATTCTCATTACAATGAATCCAAGTGTGATATTACTTTATGAGGCAAGGGGTCGGAAAGATTCAAAGAATTTGATCAGTTCCTATGGTAACAGCGCATGGTTCAGCGAGTTGTGATTTTTAAAGTGATGTTTTTAGAACAAAGATCAGTGGCTTTGAAACTTACTAAAAAGTGCTTTTTGTGATTTTAGGAATCTGGCATTTGTTCTTTTGCAGCTTGGCAGCACAATCAGGCAATACAATTTTGGTCTGAATGACATTATTGTAGGTGGAGAGTTGGTTACTTTTTTAATTTATGTTTTTATTGTCTGTGGCAATTGTCAGAGAAATACTACTACATCAAAGGCAACAAAAATAAAATTAACAACTATGCTATCACAGGGGTTTGTTCAACAGAGCTAAAACTAGAGCGAAAGCCCTGTTGGGTGCCTAGAAACAACCATGTCTCCCATTGGATCATGGCAACAACACATATTTTTGGAATCAGTGGAGCTAGTGGGTGGTTGATGGAAAACTTTGGACTAGTGTCCCTTGACATCGTGGAGGATGAAGTGATGATGGGGAGGAGGTGGGTTGTAGAATTGTCTGAAAGAATTGCAGTGATTGACTAACTGGAGGAGCGTGGGCAGATGGATCACCAGTCAGATGTGGTGCCATGTAGTTGTTGAATGTGGAAGTGATGGAGATGAAAGGAACAGGAGGTTAACCCTTGAAGGGATTGATTATGGTTTGGTGGAAGAGATATTCTTTATTGAACTTCTGCCAAAGCCTCATTTCAATAAGGAGATATCAAAAGGAAGTGAATAACAGCATTTACTGAGTTAAACACAGAGAGTTTTGATGATTAGACTCCATTGATGTTAAGCATCGCAATTAAGTGTAGGCCCATATGAAGATGGGAGCAAGGATAGATCAAAAATAAATAAAAGCATAATCATCCCTGAGAGGAGATGAAAATATATTGTGAAACATAATGCACACACAAATATATCTGTAATTATAGAGAGCGTAGATGTGATCGTGACAAAAGCTAGAGGGCTGTCAAAGGCCAGAGGCAAGAGACGTTAGATGAGGGGTGGGGGAGACATAGATGTTGCTGTGAAATGAAGGCCATAAACCATCAAAGATCTAACGACAGAGAGACAGAAGTTAGTCTGTGAATTAAGTTAGAAAGTGGAAGAGGAAGTGACTGAGAGAATGAGATCAGGCATATATGGCAAATGTTTACCCAAATAGGAATAAAACAGGACCTGCTGTTCCTTATTGATTGACACCGTTTTATTAGTCACCTGTACAGAAATGTAATCACACAGTTATTGTACAGCTGCCAGTCATTGTTGTGTTGGACTTCATGAGTTTGACAGAGGGTTCCTCTGAGAGACAGTCGCTGGTGGAGAGGGGTAGAAGTGGAGAGTGCAAAATCCTGTGGGATGCCAGCTCTGACTGTCGCTGACTGAGTGCTGGTCCAAGGTTTCCTCAGCCTCATGCTGCTTAGCTGTCAAGAAGTTGATTCAATTACAGGTGAAGTGTAATCCAGGGACAGTTGAGCTGTTGCAGCATACAGAGTTGCTCCATGTTGCACATCACTATATGAACATGTAATATTTTGGGGTAGATGTGAAGTGTGGAGGGTATAATGACACACTGTCTTAGCCTGAATGAACTAATCAGATGATATTCAGTGCCCTTACTTCCTGTCATTGTGTTCATTTTATTATTATTGCACAGATTCAGTTTACATCTACCTTACATCATCTATCTAGACATAGTTTCTCATCTGTTTTTTTTTAATAAATGCACTTACATTCAACTAACTGTGACATAGACCATGTCTGTTTTCAATACTTTGTATCCACTCTTTAAACTTAATTCATTTTACAATGAGATATTATCCTCACTATCTTATGAACAATGTCCAGTATGAGACAGGGTGAGATTGTAGGATATTGCGGTTAAATTACATTTAAAGTGACATTTAGATGAGGTCTACAGTTTCTGCTGTGTGAAGTTTTACCTTACGCAAAGTAGTTGGTGAATTTTGTGAATATTGCAGTTTAGCCATTGACCTTGCATATCTATGCCATTGTAAATATAATCTAATACCAACTCATCAGACACAGTGGAAGTCATTTAGAAACATTTCTAGAACTTTTTGCTGATATGCTAACACAAGGCTTCTAGTTCCCCCTTGTGGCTCCTCCTGTGAAAGAATATTCATTGAGAGATCGTTAAATGAGACCATTAAAACGAACATGAAAGATTGTGTGAGATCTTAGGTTTATTAGAAAGGGAGACTAACAATAGTTTCTTTTCCTGACATGCGTGTGCGATACGTCTAGCCACTGCAAGGTAGTGCTAAAACCAAGTGTGAAGAAAATTGCACAGTGCAAATGGTCTGGAAGTGACATTTGCTTGAACCCCCCAAAAACATTATTGTCGCAGTAAAAAATGTGTTGCTTCTGTTCAGGTTTTATTGGTCTTTTAACAAACGTAGTGTATATTCTTTACATTTTCAACAGTAACTCCAGGCCTGCTAGCAGCATTCTTACTTTCACTGTGGTAAAACTGTTGTCAGTGAAATTCGCATTGATGATCAGCATTACCTACAGTAAATTGTGTCATGCCTCAAATTTAAACAACTATGTGCAATGTGTCATACTCGCACAATGCACTTTGCTATCCATGCTAGCTTGGGGCTGTTACCTCCCATTTTGCCGTAATCTCACAATTTGAAAACTGTTGCCAAACACACAATGCACATGATTTGATAAGATGTGGAGACAGTTCAAACTGCACTAAGACCAGACCACTGCAGGCTACAGTGTTTGTCTTGATATGCATCTGTAAAACTATTAAGTTTCACAGGAAATGTGATGGAATATGAGATGTAGTGTGGTTGTGTGAAATGTTAACTGTGCAAGGCTTCGCAGGTACTCTGAAAAAAGCTTATTTTATTGATAGCGTTTAAAAAAAAACTGTGGCCACAGGGACCATGAGTTGATGAATGGCTCCAATGGTCTGGTTGATTGAATGAGGGGGACCTGTGTGTTTTTCAAGCAGCGCTAATGTGAGTCCTAACATTACAGAAAAATCTATTCTCATACTTCCATAAAAATGACTCACTATGTTGCAAAGTTTTCTAAGGTATTTTCTCTACTTTTATTGTTTTATCCATCTAAACCAGGGATGCGGAACCAGTAAAACTTTTATAAAACCCTTTGAGGGCCATACTTAACTACTGATCACATATATCACACTAACCTCTCTACATCAACTTGGACCTGCTTCTCCTTCCTCTGTGCACGCCAGTGTATACAGTACCCTTCAATATCGACAGGTTGTGCCGTGTAACCAATCAGATGCTGGAGACCACAGAGAGGTGACAACAGACATGGCGAGGCAGATGCATCAGAGCCAAAGTAGTGCGTTTTAAATGTGATTTATTTGATTAGCAATAGAGTAGGCTGATAAGCAATTGAACCCTACTTAGCTATTTGTTAGCTCACTACAATACTCACCTGCATAACTTTGTCTCTGACAGAATGCACTCTTGTGAAAATTGCTTGTTAGGCAACTTTCTTGAAAGAGTTTATCTTTATCTGAGCCAAACTTTTACGTCCATGTTGGCAAAATACAAATCTTTGCTTATCGCCAACTCTCTCTCTTTGGCAAACGGCAGCCGTGCAAAAACATTTGATGATAGACCAAGTTAGTGTCTGTTCTCGACCAAAGATCATATGTGAGAGAAGAACATACACTCTGTGACACTGCTATGAATTTGCCACTGTTAACTCCAGCAGACTGTTGCGTCTCCTCTCTAGAGCATCGTGTCATGTCAGTTTCAGAAGTTGATGACTCTCTGAAACTTTCCTAAAGTATAGTATCATATGGTAACATATAGGATCAATAATTTAAGATGATCAACTTACATTTTTTGAACCAGAAATTAGTTAAAAAAAACACATCTACACAGCTACATCTGCTATTTCAATGTGCCAGATACATATTTAATCAAAATTTCATATCTTCTGCTCAGAATTACAGTTTTGGAGTGGACTCTATATAAGCAGATACTCAATATTAATGAGCTAGGATTTGGACAATTGGAAAAAAAAAAGATTGATCCAAATGTCAGCCCCTCTATCAATTTAAACTTACTAATTACACCATTATATAGTTTTGCACAATCAACAGTGTGCATGGACATGGCCCCAAAGCCTATTTGTAAATCATTAGCATTTTGTAATTCAGCTCGTAGTAGTTAAAATAAATTAATTAACTAAGGTAAGGAAAGTGGAAAGATGAGAGAGCCATCAAGAGACAGGTAGTGGTTGCCAGACAGAGGGTGTTGAAATGTGAACACATCAATCCCCTCACTGCCCTGTGAGGATTTATGTTTTCACAGCAAAACAACACCCCAGATTACCAAAAGTTTTTATTCTCCCCTATGAGAGTTGGCCTGGCACAACTCAGTGATAGGTCTGTCTCAGTATCTGTCATACCACGCTTGAGACTTTCATTTCACTTTATGTTAGAATGCCGGTGGGACTGAGTCATAACCAACCTTAGGCCGGGCTGCTGGCATGCCAATTCAGCAAAGTCCTCATCATTTAATCTGCTTAACACATGTTTCAGTGGCACACCGGTTGTGCAAATAAGCTGGTTATTTGATGGCAGTGATGTGTGTGTGTGTGTGTGTGTGTGTGTGTGTGTGTGTGTGTGTGTTTTGACTGAGTTGACTGACACCCGTAGCAACAGGAGCTTGGAAACAGCCCGATGCCTCATGTAGAGTTTGTTTAAGCAGTGAACGTGGTGGGAGGGTGTTAGAAAGTGGGAGAATGTGCTGAGGCAACAAAGCATCTTTTGGAAAGATGAAAACACTTATTTGTGTGTGATTGCTTCTGTGCGTGCGTGTGAGGCAGTGATGGAGAGAGAGTGTGTGAGACAAAGATTAAGCTTAAAGTGTGAGAGGGTGAAAAAATGTATATTTTGCTTGTAAAGTCTTTTTGTACCAGCGCTTTGGGTACATGAAAAGCGCTTTATAAATCCAATATATTATTACATTTCTCTCTCTCTCTCACACACATACACACAGTGGGGTGTGGCACATCCCTTTTTTGTTGAAAAGTAACTAAAGAGATCTATTCTTTAGATACCATTCAGAGACACGATGTGGATGGTGAACTTTTCAGGGGAATAGAAAGGGCAAAATGAACCGTGGCCATGAAAAGAAAAAGGGTTGGGGGAAGGAAAGCCAGAGGACAGGGTCTGATAAGGTCACATGGCAAACTTTTGTTGCTGTGGCAATGATTGCTCAACTCACCTGGCTTAGGTAATGGCCACAGTTGACCTGACAGACGGTATCTAGTTGTGTGTGCGTGTGCGTGTGTGTGTGTAAACATGGACTGCGTGACGGAAGGTGTATTCTGACCTTAAAAACCCTCACTGATCACTGCTGCAATTTGGTTCTGAATGACTTTCTCTGCTTCAGCCCACCAAGTTTCTCTGAACTGTCGGTGACAATGTCTGCACTGTCTGCCTTCATCTGGTAAAATAACTTAAAATAGGAAAAAGGAGCTGACAGATTTGTGTAGATGAAATACCACATCATACACCACTGCATCATGTTTTTTTCATATAGATTTGAAAATGCCATGCCGACGAGAACACATGCATGCAGATTTTAGAAAATATATGAACAGACCCCATCAAAATTCTAGTTTTTATTTGGCTTTTATTTTTTGCCTATCTGTTCTCTTTGTTTCAGTTTTCCAATCTGCAAAAGAATCCTTTCATCGCCCTCTCTTTTCTGCCCTCGTTATTTAAGAGGGGGAGAGGTATTACTACAGCTCTATAATCCTTTATCTTCGCAAGGCTTTTGGATTTGAAATTGAGAAGCTCTTTTTCATTATATTCCGCTGATTGAAGTGTGCTTTTGTCCTTTAGTTAATTTTGTCCACACTTTGCCATCCAGGCCAATGCACTAATGCTGAGTGGCAAGGATCTAGAAGTGAAATCACTTGTATGTGCCAAAGTGAAAACAGTGATATCAGAACTGTACCTTTTTTTTTAACTTCACTCTCTCTGTAGGTGCAACAGTTGCATTTTCTGTTATGTTGTTGTTGTTGTTGTCATATTTTTTGCAGTGCTTGCATATTGCACACTATATTTCCTTGTAAATAGTATGAAACTCATGTACTATTGGCTTCATACTAGGTTTTCAGAGATGCTAAAACATTTTAAATCATTTTTTTCGCATATCAAATAGCATGTTTATAAGGTACGCTGGATGCAGCAAGTGGAGTGTTGATAAAGACAAATAAAAATGATCATTCCTAGATTTATTTATTTGTTTTCCAGTTATGACTGTGAAAATAAAAGAGGGTCTATGGTTTCATTGTCTGTATGTAAATGTATGTAGGGTTTAACCTGATAGAAAACATCACTTCCATACAGTTAATAGCATACAGGTGTTAAAATGATGTATTCGGTTATAAGTTGTTATTTTTTTAATTGCGCTGGTATTCGATCAGTACTCAGTATCAGGCGATACGCAAAGTCCAGGTATCTGTAACATCTGTATCAAACATGCATCTGCTTTTAGCTATATATAGTGTTTGACCAGGTGTTTGCTCAGGTTCAACGTGTTACCCTGGCCAGCTTTACATTTCATATCATAAATACCGTAGGGGTTTGTTTGCTTCTCCTTTGAAAAAAAGTGTAAGCACACTTCCTTACTTCTTTCAACACGCCATTGCCCTGATACATCTTCTCAAGAACCAGTATAATACCTTCCACCTTTCGTTCTTAGAACTACTGCTTCTTGTTCTTCTTCTTTTTGGTTTGATGGGTGCTTAAACATCTTTTGATGATCACTCTCTCATCCAGATGTGCTCTCAGGTACCAACATTTGGCAACAGTGGGTTGAAGGGATTTGGCACTCTGTATTGGGCCTCAGTAATATAATTTTAATAATAATTGGTCAACACACACACACACACACACACACACACACACACACACACACACACACACACACACACACAAAACTAAGCATGTAACCTAGAACTTAACTAAATGACCTAAGGCATGTTATATTCTGGGATTTCTTAATTATTGAAATTATTTTCTATTTTTATTATTATAAGGCAGAGTGGAGTAAACACATATTCATAAACCAGGCTAAGTTTCTTGCCAAAGCAATATATAGCCTCTTAGTTGCTCCCCTTATGGATTTGTCAGATTACTGGCTTGGTCCTGATCAAAGCATTTTAAACCCTCCTCTGAGAAGCCTCACTCTGAATTCTTTCTGCTAATTTGTCCTCAGAAAAGACGTGGAGAGAGAGACACAGACAGAACTGTTTCAGAGATGCTCAGTCATGCCTCACTCGAAACGGCCTCCATTAGACAGTTCACATTAGATTACAGCTTTTTTGTATGCAGAAAGAAATGATAAGTCTAAGCTTTTAATTTCCCTCACTCCTCTCAAAAAAAAATCTGTAGCCTTTGTAACTGACTTTGTGATATGTGTCCATTTCATGAACAAGATTGGCCTACAATATCTGAACTGATTATACTTAGCTTCTATTCTTTTTTGGCTTTACATTTTAGTATTGAACACCGGATTCCCCCAGGAAAAAATACACTGATGCCAACAAAACAATATGGAGCTGATGATAAAATCTCTGCTGATAAATACAAACATCAAACTCATTTCACACTCTTATGGCGGTTAAATGTGAGTCTACCTGGTGATTACCAATCTAACTTCAGCTTAGTGTCTGAACGGCGCCACACTGCAAAGTTTTTCTGCAAACATTGCCACCGGACTGTGACAGATGGAGGTGATGTGTTCTACTTTTTAAATTTTTAAAACTCATAAGATCCCAACATTTCAACATGCTACACAAGGTTAATTAATTACTGCTCTGCAAACATGAAATGGGATCAATCAGTCATTGTCTGCAGCCCTGCTGAGCTGAATCAGACGGATCTTGAAACCACCATTTGCCTCACTCATTTAACATATGGCATATACAGTGTAGTGTGGGAAACCCTCTGGTTATCCTGGAAGCTCAATATTAAATCTCATTAAAGTGTAATAATTTATTATGATATTAAAAGAGATGCTGTATACTCAATGAAAGCTGGGGCACCACCACCATTGAATGCTCGTGTTATGCCGGTATTGAAACTTAATGGAGAGCAGATGGACAATATCCACACTGTGCTTACTGCTGATGTTTCTCAAACCAGTTTCCAAATCTGGAAATAGGAAACCCTATGATAAGGAGATCTGTGTTTTATGTAAATGTAGATATTTTTTTATTTATGTAAATTTAAGATATGTTTGAATAGAGATCTATTGATGTGAAACCCAATGTTGCATCCTTTCTTTGAACCGTGGCTTTGAAGCTCTTCTGTATGATGCACTGAGCTCTGGGCTTTGAGGTTAAGCATATCCTCGTATGTATTTCCTGGTGAAGCGGTGTGGCAATAATGATTGCCATAAAAGCCATTACCAGGGGCCCCTGGACCACTGGACTGCTGGTATAGCTTTATTACACCGACCCGTAAGACAGTAATTACACTATGTCTCCGTTGCTACGGCAACATGGAGGTTCTCCACGGCTAATGCAGTATTTATGTCAGGGGAGTGTGGCATTTTGTTTTTGCAGCCTTACATTTGTGTGTCTGTGTGATGCCTTCTCAATGGGGCACATTTAAAAAGATGGAGGGGCAAAATGCAGGAGGTTGACCCATTAGCTGTATCATCCACCATTTCACCTCAGTGGTTCCATCCACACAGCTGAGCACTAAGGCCTGAGTTTTAGCACAACCTGGAAACACTCTGCGACAGCGGCTACGTCACTCAGTACACTCAGACACAACTGGCCTGAACTCGACTGATCCAAACTCTGACTGAGGGACAGGAGCCATATGGCCTCTGCTTGTCTTACGCAATTATCGGCATGTTTAAGATTAGTGTAGTCAAGCAGCTGCTCTCTAAAAGTAGAAAAGTGATGAGTTGAATTACTAATTCAATCTTTCAATCTGATAGTTTCAATAAACGTTCCTCAACTCGATCATGGATTGAATTCACGAATCAGGAGTCTCATAGAGCCACATAGGGCATTGAAGAATAAGGCTGTAGGTTTAAAATGTTTTTCTGCAGTATTGGGGCGACATATGAGTGACTGTTGTGACACTGAGCCATGTCTGCATTGCTCTGTTGACTCAGAAGATTAGATCGGCATCACTAAAGCTAATCTGGAATTATAGATCTCTCTCTCCTCTCTATCTCTCTCTCTCCCTCTCTTTCTGCATTGAGCACTGGGCTGACAGAGTCTTGGGGCTTCAGGTATTACCAGATAGGCATTGCACTGATCTCCTGTTGAGGGACCGAGAGAGAGAGGGTCTTTCTAAAAAGAGGGATTCAGTACCACATTACTACCCTTTATGTGAAATGACTGTGCAGATGAATCATCCTCGTCTCTTACTGAGGTTCTTGTATGAAGGTTATTTACATTCTTCCAGTCTGTCCCTGACAGTGAGTAAACCACATGAAGACAGGGAAGCAGGATGTGAAATCATGATTAAAAAAAAATAAACTACCATTTTTTCTAGTACAATAAATGCTATTTTAGGCATAAGTTTACAAGCTTGTGCTGACATTGTTTTTTTGCATCACCTCCACTAAGTGTGAACATTGTGTCCTGTGAATCATTACTTAAACAGCAGCTTTTGACACAGCTAACACGTACTCAGATAAATGTAATCCAATAGCTGCATATCTGACATAGCTTTCCAATGGTATTCTTTCTTTCTGGCAATAATTTCATCTCCACTGGCAACAAGGACTCCATCTTAGCCCGTATAGCCTCTGTAGTGCAGGAGTTTTCAATTTTTTTGTGCCTGATCATATTTTTTTCCTGAAGATATTTTGGTAAGTCAATGGTGTTCACATCGTAATGCCACTACTGCAGTGAGAAAAGCGATATGAGGGCTCACACAATGTTTAAACCAATGACTCTCTAGGTATTTTCAAATGTACTACTACTGAAACTGCTTATCGGTCTCATACTTATACGCTACTCTCAGCAGCTCTTTAATTTTTAAGAGACAAACATTGCTTTATTTTCTCATACGCACTTTATATCATAAAAGAGCCAGAGGTGCTAAATGTGGTCAAACTAATGACCCATTAGTGCTGGTGCTTTCTTTTTTACATGTCTGCTCCTTCAAGGCTTAATGATAAGCACTGCGAGTCAAATTAGATTTTATTTATCCACATCAGTTGTTTTTGATATGATCTAAATTGCCCTGGTAGACTGTTGTTTGAATGTTGTTATTAAATATGAAGAAGACACAAGCTCTTTCTTAGCCTCTTTCTGCTGAGAGATTCAGATGGAAAGCTTAATGTGTGGGCTTGAAGGGATATTACACAAAAGAGCTATATGGTGCTGATGGCCGGCAATAATGTGCATGAAATGAATACAACAAAAATATTTATCCTTAATGGTTGTGCCCATTCATTTCTCTCTGACATGCCTGGTCCTCATGTCCATTTGCTCCTCTTTTTCTCTCTTTGCCTTCATTGTCTTCTCTCTAATACTGATCTCTCTGCCTGTGGAGACTACAGTTGTTCTCTTGCTATGGTTCTTTGTCACACTCTTGTACTTCCTGTGCATTGGGCAGACGACAAAGTCACTAAAAACTCTTTGAGTCTATATACTGCAGCCAGCCACCAGGAGGCGGTCCAGATGATTTGGCCTCACTATTGGGGAACTGTCATAAATATATATGTATATACACTCACCGGCCACTTTATTAGGTACACCTTGCTAGTAAAAGGTTTTACCCCCTTTTGCCTTCAGAACTGCCTTAATTCTTCGTGGCATACTTTCAACAAGGTGTTGGAAACATTCCTCAGAGATTTTGGTCCATATTGACATGATAGCATCACGCAGTTACTGCTGATTTGTCGGCTGCACATCTATGATGCGAATCTCCCGTTCCACCACATCCCAAAGGTGCTTTATTGGATTGAGATCTGGTGACTGTGGAGACCATTGGAGTACAGTGAACTCATTGTCATGTTCAAGAAACCAGTTTGAGATGATATGAGCTTTGTGACATGGTGCATTATCCTGCTGGAAGTAGCCGTCAGAAGATGGGTACACTATCGTCATGAGACGATGGATATGGTCAGCAACAATACTCAGGTAGGCTGTGGCATTTAAACGATGCTCAATTTGTACTAAGGGGCCCAAAGTGTGCCAAGAAAATATCCCCCACACCATTACACCACCACCACCAGCCTGAACCGTTGATACAAGGCAGGATGGATCCATGCTTTCATGTTGTTAACGCCAAATTCTGACCCTGCCATCTGAATGTCGCAACTGAAATCGAGACTCGTCAGACCAGGCAACGTTTTTCCAATCTTCTATTGTCCAATTTTGGTGAGCCTGTGCGAACTGTAATCTCAGTTTCCTGTTCTTAGCTGACAGGAGTGGCACCCGGTGTGGTCTTCTGCTGCTGTAACATCTTCCTCAAGGTTCGACGTGTTGTGCGTTCAGAGATGGCATTCTGCATTCCTTGGTTGTAACGAGTGGTTATTTGAGTGACTGTTGCCTTTGAATTTCACGTGCTGATTGTAAGATCCTGTTTCTAAACTATCTAGCCTAACGCTGTGTGTTCTTGTTCTACTACAGTTATGCAGTTCTGAGATATTTGTAGTCTTTTTCTACTTTCTCTTATGGCAAAATGCCACATAAATAATTTCTCCTGCAGATAAAAAAAAGATTGGCTCTTGCTACTCCTTTGTTAGACTACATCACAGCATGAACTAATGTGTGCTAAACTAAAAGGTTGAATTTATCTGCAGGGACGATTTTTGATGTCCTCTTTACTTTCATAACTCCAAACTTCCATCATTACATTTTCAATTCCATCCTCTCCCCTTTACTTCTTTTGCTCTGCTTGTCTCATTCATCGTCCCCCGTCCTGTATCTCCCTAGCTTTTATCCTTTATCTATCTAGGCTATCTATTAGGGCTGAATGATTAATTGCATTTGCGATAATATAGCAATATGATAAAACACGATTTTCTAACCGCAAGGGACGCAATTACACGGGTCACGTGATACGTGAGCGAATGGAGCACTCGGTTCCAAAACAAGCATCAGTCAAGCTGCACTAACCTGCTGCGCAATGTCCTCAAGCTCGAAGAACAGTCGGAAACTGATACAGTGGAGACTTTAGGCTCGAAGAGGAACAGCACGTCGGTTTTAAAAAGGACGATGCTGCGCAGCGTCAGGTGTTGTGCAGAACATGCTGCGCGCTGTGCTTGGCACAGAGCCACAGCAGCTACATGGCGAGTGTACGGCCAACAATCAGTGACAGTAGTGACGAACACAGAACCACGCGAGAGTTGTTTGAGACTGTCACTCCCTATGAAAATGTCTCACGTTGCACCGTGAGATGACAAACACCACGACTATTCCCTCATTAAAGAGAAAGACTGCTAACAGAGAGAGAGCTCTCTCCCCTTCTCCCCTTCTCCTCTTCAACACATCTTGCTCTCTGTCAGTGTGTGTGCGCGCGCGCTAATTATAATCGCAAATTGCAATCGCAATATCTGTTAAAAAAATCTTGATTAGATATTTTCCCCAAATCGTTCAGCCCTAATCTACATCTGCCTACACTGCTGTCCTTTTACCTGTCTCACGTGTCACTTGTGTGTCTCTCAACAATCAATGCAAAACAAGGCAGAAAGAATCTTCAGGTGTTGTACTGTAGTAAGAGGAAAGAAGGGGCTGCAAATTTACAGTCCACAGTCAAACTTTTTATCAAAGTGGAAACACAAGTGCTTGTTGTAACAGATAATTAATGACAAATTTCGCTTGTAATAATTGGAATTGATGGAATTTAGTTTGGGAAGATATAAACAATTATAAAATGCAGAAGTTGAGCAAAGATGTTTTCATTATTTTTAGAAGATACTGGGCTAAGAGGATGATGGATCTGTGTAGATTTTTTTTTCTTCTGATATGAAAAACACTTAAGCTGTGATAACTTATATAGCTTACACGACTGCCACATCGACAACCCCCTGCAGGTCATTATTTTTAATTAGAACCAGCTTCTCAGTCCGTTACCTCTGGCATAACTGATAACAGCGCTGTTTGTCAACAGCCGTTTGCACCTGCCGATAACATTAAGCAGTCCTGCTAGAGGCCCAAATGTCAGAGCTGAAAAATGTGGACCTGATTTGAGGGATGTGGCGACGGGGCACCTAGACGTGACAACCTGTGGGACACGCGGAAGCTATTAACAGTAGTGAAACATTGTCATTAGAACAACTGCTGGTAGATTGAGAAGCAAAAAAAGAATGTGGCAAAAATGGCACATACTGAGGTGTGTGTGTGTGTGTGTGTGTGTGTGTGTGTGTGTGTGTGTGTGTGTGTGTGTGTGTGTGTGTGTGTGTGTGTGTGTGTGTGTGTGTGTGTGTGTGTGTGTGTGTGTGTGTGTGTGTGTGTGTGTGTGTGTGTGTGTGTGTGTGTGTGTGTGTGTGTGTGTGTGTGGGGTTCCATCCCGCAGGCTAATAATCATTGCATCTCTCCAGATGGAGGAGTTTACTCAACACAGCAGAGGCCTTCCTGCTTCCTCAGGGCAAGGAAAGTAGGGGGTCATAGTTTGTGTGTATAAGAAAGAGAGAGAGTGCATTTGTGTGTATGAGTGCATTTGGAGGGAGGTATTGAACTGTCATATACCTTGAATCCTCCGAGGGATGATGATCACATAGAGAAGAGGGAGAGGAAGACAAATTAGATAAAGGCTTTTGGCACCATCAATCCACAACAGACGATTTTGTTCACACACACCTTCAGTCATTTCGCTGAAGAACTCATTGTCAGTGTGTAACTGTGTGTGTCTGTTTGATGGATGCAGTCCTCTGTACCACTGTATGGCACCATATCAATTATTTAGAAAGTATGTACAGGCAAAGTTGTAATGATAGACCCTGATCCAAATGAGTTTCAATGCACCTGCTCCTGCATGCTCTTTGCACAGAAGTTTTATTTTTATGTTTTTTCAATTTGTTGTGTCTTAACTCTTTCATAGCTTGTCATAGCGAAGTTCAAGTACAGGCACTTGTAAACACATACTTGACATACTGATTAATTTCAGGTTGTTTAATTTGGTGCATTTCTTGACAGTATGGTCAGTCAGGCCTCCATTAAAAATGTTGTGTATGAAATATTGTAAGCATCAGAGGGGCAATACATACCCTTCATGCATGCTGTACACACACACACACACACACAAATATATATATAGAGAATGTTCACATGTTCAGTGAGTGAGCAGCTTCTCGGTAGCTCCAGTCTTTACTTGAATGACAGGTGGAAATGGGCTTCTTTCTCACTCCTAGGCGATGTCACAAGGTCTACGTGAAGCATAGTTCCCTCAGAGGAGAAATGGATTACAGAATACCCACTCAGTCTAATTACACATAAATGTGCTTACACACACTCATTCACTTGTACATCCTGATCATGAAATGTGCAGTTTCCGAATAACTAATTTATGGGTCGTGAGTGGATTATTCAGATGCTCACCGATGTGCGCTCACTTTTTCTTTTTACATTAACATAATACCACATGAATCAACATCTACAGGCACTAAGGCAAAATTACTTTGGCTGGCACATTAATCATACTACAAGTATAGGGCTGTATCTGTTCAGATTGACAGAATACTCTTTTGTGATTTTTATATAAAATACCATTTACCTCCATCACAACTTTCTTAATAATTAACACTCCTTTTCCCTGACCATCTGAAAACGTGAGTGACAAAACATTTCTATTCATTGTTTTGCGCTCACCATTGGACACACATGCTCTCAGCGCTGAAGCACTCAAGTAATTAACCGTTAAGTGCCTCCTCAGCCAAGTTAAGTTCCGGTTGGAATAAATAAATTGGTGTGAGGGAATTAAATCTCATCTCGTCTGGTCTTCTTCTTTGCCAGTCTTTAATACATTTTAACATTGTGATAATGAGAGTCGTCGAGAAGAGTGAGAGGATAAAACAAACTAGACCCTCTGTCCGCAGCAGGCGTGTTGAACTGATGCTCTCTGGTGGCTGAAGTATGTATGTTGTTTTTATGGCAGAAAGACGATGCAGACCTGTCCTGTACTATCCTGAGGCATTCAGTAAAAACAAGTCACTTTGATTCTGTGGTAATAAAATAACTGGTGGTTTGATAACGATTCAGAGTTGTTATTATAGCTTTATGGCTAGAGTCTTGATTGAATACTGGGGATGAGGTTGAGGTTGGATATTATTGTGCATTAGAATGTCGCCATCTAGAGCCGGGATGCAGACAGTGCAGAGTGAAGCAAGCAGCTGGAGAGAGATGTGTTTGCGGAACCATTTCATGGGGTGAGATGGAGAAGTGTGAAGCGACAGGGTTAGGGGGCACACTCTCACGCTGACACCCCTTGCACGCACACACATCATCTCCACAGTGACTAGCTGTATGGCTGACAGACAGCTCTCCCAGGGGTCTTGGAGTCATCAGGGACCTGGTGGTCAGTGAGGTTGATATTCTCAATGTCAGTCCTCAACTGTCGGGGCACAACTCCCACTAACTGTGAGGTGGTGACTCGAGTCATTATGGCATTTTCCAATACAATGAGATACTTCACACTATCATAGATGTGTTTGATACCATGTAAGCAAGATGGAGTTTGAAAATATTATGGTTATGCATCATGCGTTTTTTTGTAGTTGTTATATTGTGCTGTAGTTTAGATTAGATTAAATTAGATTCAACTTAATTAGATACACCAAGACAACAAAAATACAGGTAGTATCTAACCAGAAGTGCAGTATATAAGTGCTGAATATGTACATGTATAGTTAGATTTAAAAAGGATATGTGCATTATGAACCGTATTGCAGCACTTATTACCTACTATTATTATTATTATTATTATTATACACACACACATACACATACACACACACACACACACACACACACACACACACACACACACACACACACACACACACACACACACACTTGTTTGCAGATTAACTGACATCTTGTGTTGCTTCACTGATAGAGCTGCTTTAAAGCCTAATTTTCCCTCAAGGTTCCTTTTAATGAAATATCAAATATACGGCCAACTGTCCACCTTCGTACTTCATGTCCGTGTTATGGGCTTATCTTTTATTTGCACAGACTTGATGCCTTTGCCAAGCCAAAGCCTGTGTTGCACAGGTACAGTCAGATACTTTGTGTAGATGCATCCATTGTGACATTAGTCTGAAACCATTTCAAAACAGGAGACGCCATGTGTTGTCATCAACACCTCTGAACCCTCATTGTTTTTCATCTCTACACCAGAGGATCAGATAACATCCAATCACTCTTCCACCGGCCCAAACATGCCCATTCTATCACAAAGAGAGTTGTCAAGTTGTGTTTTTCATCTCTTTTGTTTTGACAAGCATAATGGTGTTGGAAATAGAAATTAAGGCACACTAAATTCAGAACACCAACAGAGACGAAGTGAAATACAGTAGCTGGCTTGTTTTTTTTCAGTGTGCTTCACAATCAAGAATTCAAGTCTGGGGGCTTTAGCTACAGCGATAAGGTTTTGCCATTAGAGATAGACCACAGGTTGCTTCTGCACAGCTCTGGTTTGTGGGTGTGAGCTTATACATTCACAGAAGGCTGTTCTCCCCATTTCATGAAGCAGAGACAATAATCAATAAGCCTTTTAGGATTATCTGTTGTAGGAATACGTAGATGACAAATATAATACATGTATGGTGTTTTGTTGATATTTAGTTTAAAGTGAGATGACTGCAAGGATTTTTTGTTGCTTAAAGGAAGTTCTGCATAAAACAACTAAATATTTAGTTATTATAGTTGTTAATAAGAGGGCGTTTGGCGAGTGATTAGACATACTTCTTTTGCAAAACAATGATATCGTTCATTTTGTAACTAATGTGTAAATACAAAATCTGCCTTAAATTCGGCGTAATGCAGTATCGTTATAAATACGTGTTCACACCAGATGAAATGAGTTATTACCCACGCAGCCAAGTTTTAATGATCCAAAATTGGCAAGTATGTAAAAATAGGTTTCAGCTTTGTGAAAAATACAACAAACTATGCGCCGATGTCACGTCCACTGAAGGTGCTGAAATCACGCTTTTCAAGCCATCTGGATTCAGTTGTTCGAGCCACACAATGGTTCGATCGACAACTTTCACACCAGCAAAAATGAAGTGTAATAGCCAGGCGAACGGACCAGATTTTTTTTTTACCCGAACCGTAACACTCACAACCCGAGGCTGGAAGGTTCAGTAACTGCGACAATACGCGCCAGAGGAATAAAGGCACCTGCATTTGGTAGGTGGTGGGTGGCGCGTACCAGTGCAATTTTTTTTTCATCTGCCTGGGAATGTGAGGTGAACCTCAGTCCATGTTTACCATTACACACAAACATAATATATTATTAAGGGCTACTGGTGGTCACTGTACTGTCCGAGGGTCAGGAGAATGAAGGAAGAGGAGGTAGATATTCACCAATAACAGTAGATTATTCATGAATCCCAGTTGTCTCAGTAGAAATTGTGTAAAACTAACTGGTGTGAAAGGGTCACTGCAGAGGCAGGTGTCGGTAGTGAACCTCAGCTCTTAATACAATTTGGCTCTTAGCAATATCAATCCACCTCTCCATCTCATCATTCTTATGGAATTTATGTGTTCTGCGAATTCTGGCATCCAGGGAAGCTGCACTTGCAAAGGCACACAAAGGTGTAGCCAGCAGGCAAACTGTAGGATGAACTGTAGCAGCGTGCGTCGTAACTTTCAATCGAGCCAGAGAATCAGTGATGCTGATGTGGGCTACAGTAGGTTATGTAACCTGAAAAATTCAGAAAAAAAACAGTTCAATGGTCTAAATTCAAAGTCTTTTCACATTTTCAGCAGTTATTTTCTAAAAGATGTAATGTTTGGAAACAAAACTCAATCAACTCTTAAAGATTTGCTTCTATTTCTTTGAAAACATTTTATTTGCTCAGTCAAGAGCGACAGAGAAATATATTTGTTCCCCCTTGTAATGTATTCCCTCCAAAAATTGCTATTCGTTTCTTAAAGGTCAAAGGAAATCATAGAAAAATGTGTTTTGTCTTTTCTATTGACTCCATAGTTGCATCTCAACATTCATGCCAACACAACTCACTGAGGTGCATTTAAGGCAATTAAAGGGCATTTAAAAAAATGAGTCTTTGCAATGTATAAGCCAAATAAACCATGCTGTTTTTAGTGTTGTTTTTCTAACCATTTCTTAATGTGCAAACCAGTAAGTAGGTCGTACTCCTCTCCACTGTCACGCCACCAAGTTGTTTAATGTGCTTACAGATTCAAGCTCCATTGGAATTCACTCTATAAGACGGAGCTTTGACTGTGCTTCACACATTTCCCTTTTGACCACCACACAGTGCCTCATCACATCTCCCCCCCGCTCTCTCTTTCTCTCTCTCTCCCTCCCTCTCTTTTCATCTCCTATTTTTTTCCCATGCGCAGAAGCAATCTTTTTTTCTCACATCCTTTCCCCGTAGTTTCAATTTCAGCTTGTTCATCAACATCAATTTTATTTTACCCCCCCATCTTCTTCTTTCTCTCCCTCTCTCTCTGTCCATCTCCACCTCCCCCCCCTCTCCCATTCTCTGTCTTTCTCTTTTTCTCATCTTGGAGACAGTGTGCATGCAACCTCAAATCTAAGCTGCTGCCTGTCAGGCTGCTCCGTTTATGCGCTCTGCGCTGCTCTCGTTTCCTCTTCTCTGCCCTCTGCGCTATACCGCACTGCACTGCACTGCTCATCTGTCCTCTCCATTCCTCATCTCACATCTTAATCTCTCTTTCCTTTCTTTCTCTCTTCTTTCTTTTTTTCTATACTTGCATCTCTCCCACATTGCAAGCTATTTTTTCCTGCTCTGCATCGCTGCGCTCTGCTACTGCTGTTTGGGAAAATATTGTTCACTCTGTTTTTTTTTTTTTCCGCACCACTGCTCTGTTCACTCAAGCTACTGGTGGAAGAGGAATCAGATGCTCCTGGTGCTCCAGGTTTGGCGTGCCTCGAACTCTTTGGATCTGTGTGGACGGATTGGAGAAGAGGGCAGGGAGGAAGGGTAGAGGGGGCAGTCGGCTGCCCAGGTGAGAGCTTCATCCGCTCGGGGAAGTAAAGGCTGGCGGCGGTGGTGACTGTTGTTGTTGATGGTTGTCCATCGAGGGTCATGCCCTGGGACTTGCGTGCTTTTCAGCAGTTGGAGTTGGCGACCCTCTCCCATTTTTGCCCCCCTAGTGGGGCAACATTAATCCTGGTGCTGGGAAAAGCTGCCGGGCACCAGTGGCTTCTCTGTGAAGAGTGGGCACCATGAACCAGCTGGACGCGCCACGGCCACTCAACTGGACCATCAGAAAACTGTGCCATGCAGCCTTCCTGCCATCTGTACGCCTGCTAAAGGTAAAACACTGTGAACAGGAGTGGGAATGAACTAAAAAAAAATATGCAGAGGGAGATGAATCATTAAATGTAAGGCAGACACTCGGCTATCCTGTTGTTTTCCAAAGGAAGATAAATAGAGGTGTGAGGATACCAAATGAATGCTGGGGAAGCTGATATGCAACATCTTTGGCTTCATACAAGTGCATTTAGTACATGACCCAGCGGATGTAAGGCACACTTTAAGACAGAATAGATAGAAGGATACATTTGAAAATGGAGATAATTGTGGTAAAGCTGCCAACGTGATGGGAGTGTAAAGATTTGGAAGTGTACGGATGTGCAAAGAGTGGAAGATAAAAAATGGAGACGGAGTAAAGTGAGAGCGTGATGCGAAAGAGATGCACAGAGTGAGATAGAGGGAGAACAAGCAGCGACCGTGAGGGTAAGCTCGAAAGAGAAAAAAGCAAAGATTTGTAAATGAAGGGAAGGAAAAAATGAAGTAGGTGAGAGAACGGACAACAAGATTAAACAAAGGGTGAAGGTGAAAGCATGAAATGTGGAAAGTTAAAGAGAGTGAGCAAAAGAAATGTGAGAAGGGGAAAGGAAGGGTAGACGGTGAATGAAAGAAGCAGAATATAAGAGAAGAGACGATTGGTAGGCATGTGTGAGAAGAAATGTTAAATTGGAAATGACGGACAGAACGGGAGATTAAGGTCGAGGGGGATGTGCAGTGCCAAATTCAGGTAGACAGGTGTAAAAATGAATTCAACAATGAACCTTGTAGTAAAGACCCATGTTGGATTTGTGTATTGTGTTCGAGGTAGCCAGGTTAAGTTGGTAAAACACACCTCATCACCCGAGCAGACGTGTGGAACATGATGTGCAAGATTCGGTGTGGATTTGTCCATGCGTCTGAGCATGTGTTAGCGCAGCTGTGCATGTGTCTTCTAGCCTCTGAACACCTCATCTTTATTCATTCGTGTGCTTTTATAAGCCAGTTACAAACACCCTGCGAGAAGGGCTATTGTTGGAGGTCTCGAATGCCTCGTCTTCGCTCTCCTTTGATCTGGCTCTATCAAAGTGTCTCACGAAACAGTGTCGCTGTAATGTTGAACCACACAACCCAAGAGCCTGGGCTCACATGTACAGCATTTGCATTTGTATAGCCTAGTTAAATGAATCCCATTGTAATCTGTGATGAACTGAAAAAGTGTGTGTGTGTCCGTCCCAAGATACACATGGAGTGGTTGCTCACATGTGCTTTACATGAGGATGCATCTTTGGTAGTGTTGTCTCTTTGCGTGTTTGTGTGCTTGAAGCATTCAAAGCAAGAATTGCATTTTTCCAAAAAATCTTCCTAAATTGACCTAATATTTCTAAACTACAGGTGATTTTATTAAATGAAAGCGGCTAAACCCTCCAAAGTTTCAAAAATTGGAGTCATTTTAATGTTGTTGTTTTTTTTTACACTAAATTGGATCCCTGGACTTAGATAGTAGATAATAGATGATGGCTTCAAGTCAGACCCGATGCTGAATAAGTTGCATCTCTACATCGGCTCATAACTACACCACAGCGAGTTTCACTTGAATGTAGGGCTCCACGCTGCGAATCTGAATTGTGTTTTAAACGTTCCCATCCCATATTCCCCTCAGTGTATCCAAGATATTCGCTCTGATGAAGTAAATAGGTTGAATTTTCAGGTTGGATCTTCACTACAAAATTACTCTTGACTCTTTTGTGGTTATTTTCAGTTGCAGCTGAACCTGTAGCTTTGCCCATGTTATTACCTACTGAGGATTATGATTCCCAAGACTCTGTATATGAATCGAGGGAGATATCGGGCTGTCGGTGTGAAATTAACCTAATAGGCCTGTCATTATTGTTGGACATTTCTGCACGACAAGCACTTTCCTCCCATGTCCCTCTAACTTATCACCTGCCCGCTGCTGCCAACCGTACACTCACTGTGTGCTTGTGTGTGCATCTGAGTGTGACTGCCATTTATAGGCTGCCAGAGAGGTTTTCTGTCTTCCTTGGGCAGGAAAATATATCCAACAGATTGTGAGTGCATATTTTTGCGTAGGTGTGAGTACGCTTGTGCCTGTTCACATGCCTTTGTACAAGTATGTGCATTTATAATGACAACGCTATAGGCACAGTTGACGTTGCAGCAAACATGTGCACTGCAGGCATTGATGAGTGAGCATGTGATTTGAACTCTGCGGTCAGAGTGGGAAAAACAGCTACAAAAAGTATGTTTAATAAGAACTGAAACCGTAATGTTTGATACTATCTTGAGATCGTAAATATGGACAAACCACTGAGGAATGTTACTGTCTACATCATGTAAGCAGTACTACCTTTTCTGTCTCTTCAAAGCTTACCGGCAAGGCAATCGAGCTCCATGTTTTCTACAGGGCGAACACGTTCAACCAACCTTACCTGCTTTTATGATTCAATACAGTTAATACAAAAGCGTATTACCAGTTTCATTTTCTTCATTACCCTTAAGTAATGACCCTTACAAAATGTGGATCTGTGTGTTTGAAACAGCCCTTAAGCACGCTCACTTATTGATCAGGTGAGGATATAATTTTCACTGTGGCAAGGCCCTTGCTGCCTTCGAAGTGTAATTGACTGTCTGGTGTGTTATCCATTAGAGAAGAGCGGGTCTGTGTGACTGTGTGTGTGTGCGCGTGCAAATGTAGTAAGTGTTCTTGAATGTAACGTTAAGTTGTTTATCCATTTGTCTGTTTTTGTTCTGTGGTCTATTTTCTTGTGTCTTTTATTTCAGCTCATAAGGATTTCAGGGATGTGTTACACATCTCCATGCGTTACCAACAATACACTAAAGATTCATATAAAGCAAATACTATTGTGATTCAACACTGATTTAACGTGATATGGTGCAATGTAATATGGTACTGTTTCTTACAGACAACTAATCATAACTTAATTAAATAAGCTAAAGTGCCATTTTTACTTCACATATTTGTTTCTCTGGTACAGCAACCCGGTGAGCATCTCATACGTGCTCTTTCCTCTTCACACTTACAAAGTGTAGTGGTCTTACACAGACCGTTGTGGTGTGAACAAGATCTCAAAAGATAAAATAAAACCAGGCCTGCACCTTAAATCAGTCCTTCTTTTCTGTTCTCTGTCTCTGGTTACACCTTTAAAGCACCTCACACATTTAACAACTAAACAATTCAATGCTTCATAGGATTAATAGTGAAATGTGCCAAACCTCCTGGCAGCAGAGTTATGGGCTTTACACATTTTCAGCAGGCTCACTCCGCAGTGAGCAGAAAGTGGTGCTGTTTCAATAACTGGCATAGCATATTGTGCTTCATGCATGCATCCCATCGATTCGTCTGTGTTTCTTAAAAAAATCCCAAGTGTCAGCAGACAACTGATTTGTAGCAATTCGGTGGAATGTGTGGCTCTTCCTCCTCGGTGATAATCTCACTCAGACCTTCCCAATGTGTCGGGCATTGGCCACTGACAGCAGTGGAGATGGCATGAGAGCGCTTGAGAAACAGGAGGGAATCTAAATATAAAATATTGGTCACACTTCTAGATAGCATAGGGCCTCTGCTGGACTTAAAGGGGCAGTAAGTGATTCTGGAGAGAGCTTGTTTGTCTCTTTGTTGTTGTTGTGATTTTACTGCTCAAACCCGGGTCCTCCGGTATGGGAGTCCAACGCACCAACCACTAGGCCAAAACCACGGAGTCGCAGCGCCACCCACTAGCACGTCTCTTATGGTGTCGACGAGTGATGTTTAGAAACTGCATTCCCATTGTTTTGGATTTACAGAGCCAGGGCTGAGCAGAATACCCAGAATGTTTTTTTCCGGCACACACAAAAGCGACAACTAGCGGACCGTGAGGAAATTCGCAGATTTTTTACAAAACGTGTATTGCTTTGGAATTGCTTACTGCCCCTTTAACTGATACAAAGATGTTAGAAACAATGCACCGTCCCAAATTGTATCCGGTGAACACTTTTTTAAATCTGGGCATTAACGACATGAATTTTTCTGCTGTTCCACCAATGTGAATCAGTGACTCTTACAACCCCTGAAAAATATAGTTTAGCTCTGTGTTGATTTCTAGTCAAGTCGCTCATACTATGAATTTGTTTTGGTTACAGTCAAAATGCTTGTTTTCGTCTGCAGGAGCAGCACTTCACTTGCTCATTTTTATTAACGATACCAAACTGACAATGAATCAAGTTTGTACTGACATGAGTTATCAACAAGTAATTAAATTCATTAGAGCAACTTCCCACTGACCTTTAAAATGGCAAGCAATTGGTCAGGTGCCAGTTGACAGAAGAGTAATGCCGCCATTAGACGAGGGGGGGGGGGGCGTTCCTGATCTAGGACACGCAAGAAAAATGAGAGAAAGCACACCTGGAGTTTCAGTCTGGTCCATGTTCTCTGATCTTGTGTCTAGAAATCCATCCAGAAATAGGCGTACAGTTTTTGAGTTGTTGTTCCATTGAAACCTTGTGCCCCTTCTATCTATTTACAAAAAAATGCTCTTGCCGGATATGTTTGACCATGCAGATGCTATCAAAACTCCCTCTCCGTCAGTGCTTGTCTGTTGTTCCTAAAACAATTGTATCATAAATTTGAAACCTTGACACCTGAAATTTTTACAAGTTTAAGCAGGGAATTATGCGTTGCTCACGTTGCTCAAAGAAATCTGTCATCTTTCGTCCTTTTTTGGTAACTTGAATACTAGTCACATATTCACCCAAATTCTGTTTGTTTGAGTCATGTACCTTTGTCTTTTCTTTTGCCTTTTTATGCTGACAGTCGTCTTACACGCCACAATATGTTTTCATACCTTACTTTTGATCTTCTACTGAGTTGTCTCAGCCGCCTCTTCTATATCCGTTTTGAAGAAAATTTCCGACTGAAAATATCCGACTGTTAATACCTCAGCAGTGCTGTGCAGTAATTGAGTAAAGATAATTCAGAATACAGTAATAATCCTTTCTTTGATTCCCTTAATGAAGTCGTTCCTTTTCTCCCTCTCTTGTCTGTACCTTCCATCTTTTCTCTCTCCTTTCTGTGTGACTCTCTCTCTTTGTCTTCTCTCTCTGTCTCTTTCTTTCTTTGTAATATGCCCCCTCTTGTTGTTGCTCTCTGTTCCTTTTATTCCATTGCCTCCTATTATCATGGAGCATAGACAAGACTCCCATCTTATGCAAAAATACATATTGCTGTTCAAAAATAAATATCCCTGTAATGCTAAAAATACATTTATAGTGTTACATAAAGCGGTGCTTATATAATCCAGTTTACACATGTTTGAATGTTAGTCTTATTTAATGATATTTAAAAGAACTAATATATTTTTTCATGTGATATTTTTAGTATATAATGACCAAGGGACCAATGAGCAGAGTACATGTTATCACCCATAGGTGGCACTACTCATTTCTGTATCTATAATAAATACAGTCAGATAGACCAGACACACACACACACACACACCCCCCCCCCCCCCCCCCCCCCCACACACACACACACACACACACACACACACACAGTTGCTGTCAGGAAAATGATTGTTGTGGAACTAGCTAACCTGAAAAGCCTGCAGCGTGTATCTGCTCTCTGTTACTTGGAGTCTTTAGATATAGATGCTGCAGCAGCTCAACAGTAATACACCTCACTGTGTCTTCGTTTGAGTGTAATACTGTACATTCCCATGTTGTAATCACTGGGTCTGTTCACTTCACACTCAACACCATCAATGAAACATCCCATTACAGCTTTAAGCTGGTAATCACAGGTAATGTGACCGTTGGAGTAACCAAAAGACAGATTTCATTTTTTCAGATTGAGCAGAATCGTTGCAATGGACACATTGTGGACAAAAAATGTGCTTCATTTACATATCCTGATAAATTATTAGGACTTGGGCAGAAGGGATGTTACAGTGATCAAGCTAAAATCCCTGAATATCTTATTTTTTCCATGATACATGAGGAAACAATTCTTTCCATCTGTGGTCCTTGTGCAGGTTAAAATAAAATCATAATTGCATAACATGCTAATTTCGCACCGGACACAATATTACAAAAAACAACACGGTCACAAATATGATCATGAATTACAAACCCGTCCCTCTTCTTCTTCTTCTTCTTTGTGATCAAGCCTCAAACTCAATGCTTGTCGGTTTATGTCTCAATTAACTCGCAATTGCCTCATTTATGAGATTTCAATTTAAACATTATCTCACTAATGAGCCAAGCAAGAACATAAGCTGCGAATTAGCACCTCCTTCCTTTGTTTAGCCGCACAAATACTTTATATTTCCTATTTGGCACACTTCCACACAACATCATGGGAAATAAAACACGCTGTTTGCAAATTTGTCCTTTTACAGGAAACCAGCTTGAGGAAACAGTGTGTCGTCACGTTTTCTGTAGTCTTTGTTGCCAAAAGGCATTTGTCCTGAATTAATGCAACAGGCAGTCAGCTGCTGAATCATTTATGAGGATCGATGGTGAAGGACCTGCAGTTTCAGGATAAGTGTATAATTTGGTAAACCACTTCTAGCTTTCACCGTGGACATTTCTTACATGCATGAACACATCAGTCACACACACACACACACACACACACACAAATGCAAAATTTATGTCCATCCACCAAAAGGTAAATATAGTATATGCATCCCAACATCCTCCCACCCTTTGTCAGATATGCAGCATCCATGACCTGAGCAGTACCTTTGACCTGTAAACAGTCAGGGGGGATTATATACTGGTGATGATGGGCTGTTTAATAATGTATATGCACACTTTGTCATGAATCCTCCTGCTTTATGACACTATTCAGGCTACAGATTTGGAACATTTGACACTGGTGTTGGGTGAATTTATACTGTGCGTTTTGTATATGTATGTATTCATGTACTGTTTGTATGTTGCCTAGGTTATGTGTGTGCAAAGGTTTGTGCATATAGTTTGTAGCTGTTGGAATGCACAACTTTATGCTAAAGCATATTTACTTGAACATACGTGTGATCTGTGTGCAGTATTGTAATATGAGCGGCTGTGGCTCAGGAGCTAGAGTCGGTCGTCCACTAACCCAATGGTCTGCGGTTCGATCCCAGATTCCCCTAGTCCGCATGCCGATGTGTCCTTGGACAATTGCCTCTGACGCCTCTTCCAGGAGTGTATGAATGTGACGGTAAAATGCACGGTAAATAGCAGCGCTGTATGAATGTGTGTGAAATATAAATACAGTCCATTTACCATTTATTACAGAACCTGAGCTTTTAAGTATTTGACCATCAGCATTCCTCGGCATGTTGACATTTTGATGTGAACTGACTTATATTCAGACCAAAACATGAACAATACAATAAAAGAGTTGGTATATAATAGTAAAAAAATAAACGTTAAGGTCTGGTTGGTGGCAGACTATTTCTTGGTTTTGACAGTCCTGGCATCACTGTGACGTCAGCAGACAACAAGCATAAACTTCTGGAAACCACTGCTCCTGGCCCAAAACATTATCCCACACACAATCCCTGTCATACGACAATTTATTGCTCTTACTCTTCAGTTACGCTAATTTCCCCAAAGGTCATGGTATTGTGTTGATAGTCCACAAAGTTCACAAGCTGATTGGTTGTGGTTGTATTTGGTACATTACGGGATATTCATATATGGCTGGATCCTTGGGTGGTAATTTACAGCTAATCCATAGGTCACAATAAATCAATAAATCCACAGATCTATACATTTCCATTTAATTATCCTCCCATGATATAGTCAGGGCTGTTAAGATAATGAAAAGGCCTGCTGATGTGTGGATGGACGATGGGTGAAGTATTGGAATTGCATCCCGAGCTCAGGAGACTCAACTTAGAGGCTTTCTAATGAGAGCTGTAGCCATATTGTTACCGAGGCTCGTGTCATCACTCAAGCTGTTGTTGGTGCTGAACTGAATCCAGCTAACCGCTGCTATTTTGACAGTGGTGAAATGTGGTTTCGAAATCAGGACCATGGACAGTGACAGCAGAGCATCTCACACTCAAAAGCTCTGGTGTTGAAAACGTTCCCAAGTCCCAGATTTGATTTAAATGTTTTTTTTTTCTTTCACTTCCGTCACTTTTATTCACTAGGCTACACCCGGTATTTGCTGTCGTTATTTTTTATAAAATATAAGTAATAAGTCATTCTGTCAATTAAATCCTCGACCAAACAATTAGTTACTTCATGTTTTGCTCATTAAGTGTCAGATAATCTTACACATTGTTATTTCCCAGAGCTGAGAGAGATATATTCAGATGTCTTGTGTCATCTGACTAACAGTCAAAAACCAAGGCAAAACCGTCCGTGCATGTGGTAGTCTGTGAATTATTGATATGGCCTTGGTAGTTATGGTGTCCTTGTGTGTGTTTGTATAAAAACGCTGAGTCATGTCATGATTTATCTTTTCCAGAATCTAGCCTACTATAAAGGCCAATACAAGCCTCTGGTTGATAAGGTATGTTAGTAATGCACCGTCATTGATCCAGTTCAATGCTCAAAATACTTGGTAGAGAATTGTTATTTTTCTCACCCAACAGGCCTGGTTGCTGAAGTTCAGGCACCATTCATCATGCCAAGTTAAAGGTTGAATATTATTGTTTTCACTCTGCATATTGCAGATTCAATATATTTCCTTCTGCACAGGAGGAGATCAAACATTTGGAGCTGCACAATCTTGTATTTGTTGCATAAACAGTTACAATAGTTTTTTCTTTGTCATTTTAAGGCATCAAATAAAAACAGTGTTTTTTTAAATTCGTTTTTATTCCTTCATTTTGGGCTTTGCTGCACTAGTTGGTTCTCTGCCTCAGAAAAAAGAAGATTTATGGAGAACACATTAATCAATGCTGATTTTTTTATTGAATTTTAGCACAACGTTTTTTTCTCAGTTTATTTGCATACAGATACGGAGTGAACATTGTGACTGGTTGTTAATGATATAACAGCATCTCTGGCACATTGTCCGTTGTGTTATAGGTCTGGTACAGCAGTGTGGAGTAAATATAATATTTTTCTAATATGAAAAGTGCGGAAGATAATAAGGTCCTTTATGGCAGGAAGTCATTTTGTAATATGAAACTTGTTGAAAGAGAATGAAATTCTCTATGACAGAAGAGTCTTTTAACAAAATGCTTTGATGTGCGAGAGCACTGAAACAAAGCGCGCTCTCTCTCATGCTTACTGCCCTGCCTTATGTAATGTCTCATTTGATCACTCTCTCCATCTGTACCTTTCTATGTTTCTTCTCATGTTTCCTCCTTGCTTCACTGTCCACCACAGTGTCAGTGTCAGTGTAATCACCCTCTTCAAATCTGTCTCTAGGGTTGATCGCCAAAAAACAAAGCCATCACAAAGTACAGCGTATTCAGAAAACATCTGATTTCATCTCATTTAATAACATTGCCTTTGTCATGTTTGTTCTTATTACCCCTGTGAAAGACATTATGTTTTCGCCCTTGTCGGTTGGTTGGTTGGTTGAATGATTTGTTTGTCAGCAGAATTACGCAAAAATAGCTTAATTACTTTCTATACCTACTTGAAACTTGGAGGTGGAAAGATGGGACACGGGCCAAGAAAGAACCCATTACATTTTGATGCCGTCTAATCGGGGGATCCAGGAATTAAAAATTTCCCCCCGATTATTTAGGGAATAATACGTGAATCTTGATGAAAAAAAATATTTTTGGGTTTGATCTATAGCTGCTTTCAGACGTGCACTGAAGTCCCGACATTGTCCTGAACTTCTCCGGAAGTACTGTATGAGAACGCAAATGTCCGCATATGTTGCTCCTGACATTCTCCGGAGTTTCTCCTGCCATCCTCCTAGTATCATCTCTCCGGAGAATGTCAGAGTGAGCCCATGTGAGAATACAGCGAGCGAATGGGCGGGTTGATGACTTAAAACTAATGAAAAGTTAATTGGAGCCACTTGCTGTTCTGCCCAGACACCACAGAATGCTCCGGCGATTATCCTGCCGTTGTCAATGTTTCTGATTGGGACAATCTCCTGCTGCGTTAGTCATATGTAAACTTGAACTCCTGAAAATGTATGGACGGAAATCTGCGGACATTGTCCGAAGGTCAGGTCTGAAAACAGCTTATGAATGTGTGCAATCTGGTCTGGCCTGGATTGAATTTAAGGGACTGTTGGGTCATAGCGGAGGTATGTGCTCTACTGAGTGCCATTCCAGCTGAAGATGTTTTGGTTATTTGGAAGGGTAGAAAGAGCTTAACTGATTGACCAGCATTAAATTCATGTTGTTCAAATATATTGGAATTTTGATTCTGGCACTTCGATCAAATTATGCTCTGATGTTGTTCTTTAGTCCAGCTGCCTGGCACTGTGCAGTGATTGGAAGTGTGAAAGTTCCTTGGTCATGTTTTATTCTGCCTTTTTGTCAATACCTTTATGATCTCCTCTGTCTCCACATGAATATCTTTCCCTTGATGTCTTTAACATTTTCTTTGAAATGCTGATCAATATTTGGCTTTCAATAAGTCTTTTGTAAGTACATTCAGGGAGGGCAGCATTTTTTTGTTTAAAAAAATTGATGTCTGCGTAGGAGGAATTCACATCTGGCCATTGGTATTTTCTCTCCGTTACAATTTTGTTCCAGTTATCCTGCATCAATTGTTACTGTACAATAATTCATCTCTCTCCTCCTCTGTTGGTTACTTGTTTGCCAGCCTCTGTCTCTCACTCTCTGTATCCATCTCCCTCCCCTCATTTTGTTCATCAACTCTCACAGTGTCTTGTTTCAGAGTTAACGATCTCACACTTGGGTCGTTAGCTGTGCGTCCTGGCCTCTTCCATCATGCCGGGGCAGCTTTACTTTCCCCACATACCTTTTCCCAAATGTTACGCTGTCCTCGCACTTGTGGATCAATGTACCTACACACAATTCATGTTGCACACGTACAGTTTACACGAAAAACATTTCTCATTAGCGCGCACACACACACACACTCTCTCTCTGTATCTCTTCCCAACCTCTTCCCATCTATCACTTCAACTTTAGTCCCCTATAAATGGCATGAACAGCTCTAAATCTCATGGCATGGCTGTTGGACAGCACCCTGGGGTGTTATAGAGGCGGCTTTCAGTGTGTGTGTCTGTGTGTGTGTCTGTGTGTGTGTGGGCATGTACATGTGTATGCTTAAGTGCGCCTATGTTTCAATTTAAATTTGGTCTCAAAGCTGCTGTACATCTGAGCTTCTGTTAGGAAAATACAGGGTGGAGGTGGCGGCATGACTAAGAAAAGAGTGAGTGTGGAGGTGTAAAAGAAAGTGAGAATAGACCAATTTTTAACTCTAAGGTGTGTGCGTGCGTGCGTGCGTGCGTGCGTGCGTGCGTGTGGGGCTGTAAATTGGATATTAGGACATGGAAAATGAAAGTGAACAGCATGGCCACACAGGGCTATTTTTGTCCCTCCATCCATCCCTCAGTCCTTCTCACGCTCTCTCTGTGGATTCCTCCCTCCGCCCTCCTTCTCCCCAAACTTTCCTCCTCCCTTTTTTCTCTCCCTGTCATCTCTCCCCCTCCTCCAATTCAATGTATCTGATCTATCTGCGGCCATATCAGTGCAGTCCCCCCTCTCAATATCCCATCACTTTTACAGCAGTCACAGTGTGGTTACAGCCCTCACCCTGAGGGGATGACTGTCATTTTATATCTTGGAGTTTATTATAGCCGTGCTCCACATTGGTTTCTGAAGTACTGTTTTTACAACAGCCTGTCTAAAATTGTCTCTGCAGTCTTCTCATAAATCAATTCCACAAAAAGCCTTTTTAAATGTCCTGCTGAATTCTGAAAAACATCCTTCCCATATTTATTGAATAATATCTAGTTATGTATTGAGTTAAAAAAAATAAATATATGAACACTGAACTGAAGTAGCACTGTTGTTGTGCCCCCCAGGAGAATTCTTTGGAAAATTCTGCAATATTTATGCAGGATTTCCCTCCACTCCTTTTCATCTTTTTTTTTACTCGATTTCACAGTAGACAGCTCAGCTATGGTGCATTATTCTGTATCCATAAAAATTCATTTTCTACCTCAGTCCCAGTCGGACTATGTTTTCACACGAGAAAAATGAGGGTCACCCTGGCTTATCAGACAGAACGTTGGGGTTTATCTGACAAGAAAGATAAAGAATGAAATAAAATACATTCTGAAGGTCAATTGTAGAAGCAGATATTGTGTGTTTATTAACAAATAGAATACTAAGTGTTTCACAGAACAGCTAGTTCACATTTCATTTTGACTTGCTGTGAATGGTTTTTCCCATTTGCACACAAAAAGACAGAAATTGTAATTCTCTTAACCGCATCATCACAGTTTACAGTTATAGTTTTGATATCCCTGCAAACAAATCCGCATTGTTTCTCTCTGTTCTTAGAGACTTTGTGCAGCACATACATGTAGAGCAGTTGTACCTCCATCTTGAGTGTGCGACTGCAGTGGCACAACATCAAGAGGATTATACACTCTATGAGGACAACCCGAGACTTAGACAGCACTGCTCGCTCCGCCTTCCTTTCAGCCTGATCCCAAAAGGCTGGAGGAAAGTAGGATGCAACACTTTCCCAGACATAGAGGGAGAGAGGAATTAATGAATGAACAGACAGAATGAGGCACAGAAAATAGGATGCAGGGAGTCGGTGTAATGATAAATCCGTGGCCGGTTTGTTCTGTGGGATCGTTGGCATGTGTGGTTCCTCAGAGTACCAGCTCCAGTCCTCCAGCTCCAGCAACCTTCTGTAATGAGGCTTTATCCCTGTCACTCCGCGAGGGGGAGAGGTACAGTGCCGCACTGCCTTCCCTCCATATACACAACGTAAAGAAATATCGAGCTGGAGAACATGATTGGCAGTTGCTTGCTCAACTTCTTGTTTTTGGTTCTTATTAGATCACATCTCATGCTGTGACTCAATCGATTCTGTTAAAATGGTTTTGCAGCTTCCGATGTGACATTGGCCTTCATCTGACTTCAAGGGGCATTTGAGTTCATCGTCTCCTGAATCATTAGTATGCTAATCAGTGCAAAGCACTGACCACTGACTTACAACAGATGGGTGTGGAATTTCCATTTCCATATATTTTAGCAAGGACAAGGATTTATTTCCTCCTCTCACTTATAGGACATTGCTAACTGTTTAAATGACAATAATCAAATGTGGCTGTTTAGGGCCCTGCCTTTACCCATTCTTCTACAATTATGTTACTCTTTTTTTGTACTTTTTTATTTGTCGTACATTTGTATATAAACGTTTTATAAAAATGTATAAAATCGTACTAAACCGGCATTACATTCTCGCAGATTCATTCTTCTTCTTAAAACTTCCTGAAACTAAACAGCGAAAAAACAGAATTCCTCCTCATCGGTTCCAAATCCACACTCAGCAAAATCAACAACCCCACACTCACCATCGATGGCACCACTGTCTCCCCATCTCCCCAGGCCCGCAACCTTGGCGTTATCTTCGACTCCACCCTCTCCCTCGAACCGCATATCCGCCACATAGTCAAAACCTCCTTCTTTCACCTCCGTAACGTCGCCAAGATCAGACCCTCACTCACACCCCCCGCCGCAGAACGACTCATTCACGCCTTCATCTCCTCACGTTTAGATTATTGTCCTTGGCATCAGCCCCAGCTCCATCAAAAAACTCCAACTGGTCCAGAACGCAGCCGCCCGTCTCATCACCCACACCACATCCTGGCACCACATCACCCCAGTCCTAAAACAACTACACTGGCTCCCTGTCTCCCACCGAATTACCTTCAAGGTCCTGGTCCTCACCTTCAAAGCCCTCTACCATCTTGCTCCCCAATACCTCACTGATCTCCTCTCCCCCTACCAACCCACACGGTCCCTCAGATCCACCTCTGCCGGTCTCCTCTCCACCCTGAAAACCAAACTCCGCAGCTTGGGAGACAGAGCTTTCTCCAGGGCTGCTCCCAGGCTGTGGAACTCCCTCCCCCAAGAGATCCGTGATTCCGACTCCCTCACCACCTTTCAGTCACGCCTAAAAACCCACCTCTTTTCCTCTGCATATCCCTAGCTCCCCCCCGTTCCACTTTTATTTTATTTCTTTCTTTTTGTACCAGCGCTTTGGGTACATGAAAAGCGCTTTATAAATCAAATATATTATTATTATCATTATTCTGTCTCTTAGAGATTTTAACTGTTGTAAACCAAGGCTTGATTGAAGCAAACTAGACAACTACTGTATGAGCTTTAATGGTTAACTATAGGGTTGAAAATGGGCACAGACTTTGTCCATGATGTACAAGACCACCAACACCAATGTGTTTTAGAAAGAATGAGATGCAATGTGTTAAAGAATCTTGATCAAGTTGCACGGTGTATTATTTCAGGATCTTTTCTTGCTCTCTGCCGCATTTGTTGCTTTGTGCTCCGTGTTTTCCTTGTAATTATCTCTGCCAATCTTACACATATTTTGACAGTCGTATTTCAGGTCAAAGTCACAGGGTCAGGGAGGAGGGCCACATTTCACAGTTGAGCAGAGCAAGGTTCAAACTGAAAAAAACAACCCTTTTTCTTTCTTGTCGATCTGGCGAGGTCACACTTGGTTCACCAATGTGTAACACATACTGAGGCATGTGAAAAGCCCATAATGCACAGTATTGGTCCATTTTCCTGCCGCTGCTGATGGGATTCCATGTACGCTTTTATCTGGGGCTGCTCTTTGCCCTGTGAGAGAATATTATATGTTTTCAGGACAGAATCAATGTTTGAGTTTGAACCCGTGGCCTTGAATGTTTTTCATGACATACTTCTGCAGAATCAGCTTTCTTGTCTCTTAAGTGTATGTGTGTATTACATGTGTGTATGGATGTGTGTGAGTGTGTGTCTGGTAAAGAGGGTCCGATGCTTCAACGTGGCTGCTGCCAAGAGAGGCAGACAAAGAAAGCCTAGACCACAGAGAGGCTGTAAATGAGAGTAGCTATTTGGGGAAACCTCACACTCCTCACTGCTCTGCACCACAGGGGTAGAGAGACACACACACGAGTCAATTCATGGGCAGACACCAGCACATGAGTACGCATGAGAAAGCAAGGTACACATCCACTGGGACATGTGAATACATTAATGTGTATGTGTGTCTGCGTGTATGTGTGTGTGGTATGTGAAGGTAAAATTGTGTTCACCCACATTCTCAAACATACACCGACACACACACCGACACACACACCGACACACACACACACACACACACACTCTTTCTCTCTCTCTCTATCGTTCACATATCTGCATGTTTGTATGCAGGCTTTCTCCCCCATGGAATTGAATAGATTGATAGAACGGGGCAGGCGTGTGAGGTGGGAATTGGGGGAAAGAAAAGCAATTAAAGTCGCAGTCAAATGGTTACGGTGCAGCAGAGCATCAGATGGAGTCAGTCCCTGGCTAAATTACGCTTAGCCACGAGATCCCTCACCACACGATGTGTCATCACAGCACACCGGAAGAGCCCAGGAACATGTAGCCGGGCTTCATGTTAATGCGCAATGTGACTCTTTTATCACACATTTGATTTCATAAGGATGGGGGAAATATTGGGTTTGATTGCTGAAGTAGTTGAAAAAATAATTTTAGTAGGTGATTTTTTTTCAGCAGAAGCATCTAAACTTAGACCTGATTATTATTATTGTTATTTATTTTTAAGCAATGTCTAATTGTTTTAATTCAGGTGCACACTCTCTTCAAATTCATTATCATTGATTTATCCAAGTCACCTTCTGTGTACTTATCTACAAGAGGTGGAAAAGTATCTGATCGTAAGAGAGAGTGATTCTGTGACAATTCCACATTGAAACGCAAATTCACTGTGTTTCTCAAGTGCTGGTTGTTGCCTCAGAGGCTGACAACTCATCACCCCACTTACCTTTTATATACACCGCTGAAGAAGCCGTACAGTATGCAAGAAAAATGTGTGTCGCTGACTTACTTGCAGAGTCACAGATGCTTGTTGAAACTTCTTGAGTGTTTGCAGTGATGGAATATATTCTGATATGCATGCGCCATCAGCCTTATCATGTAAGTTATCCTACTTAAACATATGATTCAAAGGAAAAACATAAGACTTGTTTGATGATATATGTTAATTATCATTCTATTATATAATGAGACAAATTTTAAATTACAACTCACACTCTAGGTAACTTTTAGCCCGAGTTCATAAACTCCATCTATATTCCGGTCAATTTCCGCCACCCCCGAGTCATCCAGATGCCTGCACCTGTCTTTACTTCTCCTCAGGTGTTTGTCTTACAGGAGCATGTCTGTGTGTTGACAGCCTGACAGTTCGAGAGGAGAGGAAAAAGAAAAGCCAAAGAGAGGGAGAGGCAAGAGTTGAGAGCTGGAAAATGATAGGATGTTTCAACTGTAGAAAGAAAGGGAAGAAATCCCGTTTTCAGAAAGACAGAGAAATAGAGAGAGTTTGAAGACTGAAGGCAATAATGAGTTGCTGAGGGAATGTGACGATATGTCAGGAAAGGGAAAGGAGTGTAGAGGTCCAATGTAAAGCGAGAGAAACACAGGAATAGAACATGAAAGGAGTCTGATTAGTACGAGCGCCGAACAGCAGGAGAGGACAGCGAATACGAGAGAGAGAGACGGGTCAGAGATGGAGAGTGAAAACTAGATAATGAATGGGAAGTAGAAGGGCTGAAAAAGAGAAGGGGGGGGGGGGGACAGAGGTTTCACTCGCCCTGATCCTTAGCCAGCTCTTTTTGTCTTATCAGGCTTGTCCAGACATGGAAGGAAAACATGTACCCAAAATGCGCTGTGGCTCTTGCCCATCGGCCTAAAAAGAGCCCCTAACCTCATCCTATGTGCTCAGAGCTCAGCTGCCAGTGCCAGTGCAGCCACTTCATATCTGGATTCAGTGAAAGAATTGTGTGCAGAGCTTGGTAGCCAGGAAAACACACGCAAGCACAAGCGCGCCCCAGACTCAGAAATCGAGAGTTGAGGCCAGATCATAATCTGTTTTGTTTTGCCAAATTCAAACTACAGGACTTTCACAGTTGTCGGATAGCTGTGCACTTCACACTACACAGCATGTCTTGCAGTGTTTCCCCTCAATGCGTTCAGGAGCGGCGGTACATTATTAAATTATTATATATATTTTTTTATGAGAGGCGTTTGGGCCGCGTCTTATCTATGGATGGGAACAGAAACTGGGTATTAAACGGGCCACGGCACTAAAATTATGATAGAATGTATTATCAATAAGCCCCGACATTATCAGTGCTGATAACGGTATTGAAGAAATAAATGCATTCATCTATGATGAATGCATTTATTTCAAAATCAATGGAGACCACGCTCGTTGCCACAAGTGTAATGAATATTTTGTCGAAACATTTAGTGAAAGTGATAGTACATCTAAGCCCAAAGCTCTTTCACAGCCTCAGCTAGTGGGAGGATGACTGAGAAGAAGTGACCCGGTTCATAGTGAAAGACATTCAACCCTTTACAACTGTAGAGTCAAAGGGCTTTAGGTAACAGTCTGTCTGCCTTATGGTAGTCCCATCACAACGGGTCACCGCACTACACAATCTTTTACCAGGTGAAACCCCAGACTAGAATGTCTGATCTCAACGAGTTCCAATATGCATGAACACAACACACAAATCAACATACGCGCACACAAACATGTAAACCAGCGATGAATGAATGTAGTGCTGTTTGTCAGTAATGGATTGGAAATTGTCCTCTTTTCTACGTTGAAATCATTTTCTAAAGTGTAGTCAGCTAAATGAAACCACTACAGAATGTCTCTCCACTTAAAGAATTTAATATTTTTTATTCAGCCTAAATGGCTTTAGAAATTTTTCTGCACACTGGGAAATGGAAATGGATACAGTCAGGAGCAGCAGCACTTGGCTGCACTGAGCTACAACCCATGGCAATATTAAGGGAAGCTGATGAGTGCGCTGTCTAAATGCGCACATTACTTAGTGACACTACATTTATCCCAGGGCTTGTTTAGTGACATGCAATTGCAGTGAAATGTCCACACTTACCATGTGTGCATTTAGAGATCAGTCATATGTGTAGTTTCCGTTGTAGGTCACTTATCAATGCCACTAATTGTGTGTATGTGCATAATGTGTTTACACCCATGTGTGCACAACCCTTTCGATCACGGTATGTCTCATTGAGTGTGACGCTCAGCGATTGACGTTGATAGACTTTTTTTTTGCCCCCCTGAAACTAGCATGTGGACATGTAACAGGAGAAGTATCGTGACTGCTGGTGTTCATCAGTATGTACTCCGCATACAGTACTTTGTTTCACCTATCACATCGGTGAAAATATTGACTTCTCAAATGACTGCAGCATCTACAAAAACCTGTGTTTGTTGAGGGTGACATTGTGTGAGATTTCACGGTATCCTGTTGTCTCTGTCCATCTGTTGTAGATTAACCTCCTGCCAACCACATGTTACTGTCTGTTCCCAAGGAACTTACTGAAGCACTTCTGTCTGGCGTACGACTAAATGACAAATAGAGTTCATCTTATACTAATAATTGCATGGGTAAAATCAGATTTTGCAGTAAGCTCAAAGGAGGAGCATCACTTCAGGTATCTGCAGAAAAACAACTATGCACTTATTAAATGAACTGTAGTGCATACTATGAATTATTTATAGTTTTACATCGAAAGTTAAATGTTTCTTTTTATCTTAACTTCATGTCTGACTTTTATCATGTGAATGGGTTGATACACTTAAAGCGGATTCATATTTATAGCATGAAGTTGTAAAATAAATGTTATCATGTTTTGACATTATTTCCTCTAAACTGTGTTTAAAGTAAGGCTTTCTTTAAAGTACTATCGATTTTTAATCAGTATTGCTACTCGTAATATGCTCTTAGGAACAAGAAGATCACATTATATCTCTTGTTATCTTCAGTCTTCAAAAGAAGGCCAATTATTTTTTTCACATAAATGACCTTACTAGTTTTACTGTGGCGCTAAAATAAAATCTACAT
Source organism: Scophthalmus maximus (assembly GCF_022379125.1). Lineage (NCBI taxonomy): Eukaryota > Metazoa > Chordata > Actinopteri > Pleuronectiformes > Scophthalmidae > Scophthalmus > Scophthalmus maximus. The sequence goes on along the minus strand of NC_061533.1, from coordinate 16,479,368 downwards.
TCAGCAAAAAAGGCTCAGATTAACCCTTGTATATAAGAATGGATGTTTATATACTCTTGTGTCTGTGTATGTTCCCACTGCAGTTGTGAGTACCACCTCCAATAATGTAACCTAAACCTAAAATGTCAAACCAACTCGTTTGATGGGAAATAAAAAAAAATCACACAAACTTTTTAACACAAACTAGGTGAGGTCCACCGTGTCATAACACAGTGAGAGTAAGGGTGCGGTTAAAATGTCCTACCTTCTACTATTATCTACTATTCCTTGACCTCAGTGGAAAACATCATGAGGTCAAGGAAAGGTGTAAAGGAGAACTGATAGGACTTGGGAAAAGCCGACAGCGCTGCCCAGAGAATCCAACTCGACTTTCACTATACTACTTTATCACGCGATGGCGGATGTTATTGACGTGCGTCTGCTGTGGTAAAACTACAAATTATCGAAGATCGACTACAAAAAAAACATCCGGCATGTTTCAGTGTATTTTACCAACGTGTGATTTCAGATGTAAATGATTCATATGCAACAGTAACTTACATGATGATGTGCGCCTCTTCTGGGTTATATTCATACTTTTCTTCTTCTTCTTCTTCTTCGGATTGAATCGTTTACGTTCGTGCGTGGCGTGTCATGTTAAATATAGCTGCCGCCACGAATTGTGGGGCGTCAATATCTCCTATTCTTTCGCATAGGAAGCTCCAGTGTACCCTATGCTAAAGGAGATAGGAAAGGAAGCATTGAAGCTCCTTCCCTATGCATTTAGAGAATCCGAACAGCTCTTATCATGGCTGCTGGTCAAATACTTCCGGGTCACGTCAAGATATAGGGATTTAGAAATGCGATAGTGTGTGTATGTGATTGGGCTCAGTGCTGATTGTCTGATTAGACTCAGCTCTGCTTGTCCTTTTAACTAGACACCTTCAATCTCAGCAAATCAACACTTGCATGCTCCACAAATGCCGATGAAATGAATGGATGTTTTTAAGCTTCATTTTTATCTGACATGTAAAACAGATAAATGCTCTTGTTTACTGTATTGGCAGTTTAATGCTCATCTGAATGATTTGATTCTATGCATTCATTCGTAGCAGAATCAGTTCTCATTTGATTTGCCACACTTTTATTCTGTGCTGATCCATTCATTACAACCTGAACTCAGCCCTGACAATGACAATGGGTCTTTCCAGTCAGTATAATCAACCCTCTTTATTAACCCTGCTCTGTTTAAAAGAGCTCGTTACTCTGAAAACTTTGCCACGATTCTTACTTAATTTGTCACTGGATGGCATTAATGTTAATGTTGCACCTTGACACGGCCAAAACCCGTCTAGGTATTATATAACTGATGACATAATGCACACACTCTCCATTCTCCATTCACTTCATCACATGGACAATGCCAATACTGATTTGCAGTGCTTAAATATCAACAGTGATCTCAATTTATATTTATACCATAGACTAAATATTATAACCCATATCCTGGTTGTAAAACTGTGGACCAAGGATTCATTTTCCCTGGTAAATGCAAAATAAGTAGAACTTGAAACCTCTATATTTTTAGGCCTGCATAACTCCTATCACATACAGCTGCTCATTGTACATGTTTCTTAATTTGTGGAGCTGGTCTCGTTTCATCTTATATCACTGTGTAATCTTTCTCTCTCTCTTTTGCTCCCTCTCTCTCTCTATGCTTGCTTCAATAATTAATAGGCATTTGCATGTTTTCACTGCAGGAGATTTTTTCTTGCTGAAGTAATGATGTGTAAATTCAGGCCTTTTACTGAACCATCTACTTCCTCTTTGTCCAATTAGAGGGCACGACACAAATCCCTGCTGAGCAAGGACAAATAACACACAAACTGCTAATTACAGGAATTACAAGACGCTGCTGGCTGACAAAGCGTGATTGTTTGAAGATGATGGAGATAAGCCTAGGAGACAGTTGTCAAAACCGTTGCCAAGCCCGACCCCCAACCCAACCCATGACCTCCCACACCTCAATCCACCCACATTACCATGTTAACTTACAATTTATAGATGTTCTGAATACCTTTTTATGTCTGAAAAAATCAGATGAATACAGCTTTTTTTGTGATGACATGCTGAAAGAGGCAGTAAGTGGTTTTAATCCAATACACTTTTTGTAAAATCTGCGAATATTTCCTCACGGTCAGATAGCTGTCAATTCTGTGTTTCCAGGGAAAAAAATCTTATTTTTTGGCGCAGTCCTGGCTCTGTAAATTTAAAACAATAAAAAAAAAATGTCCGGACCGAACAACACAAAACTGCGTGTGCAGTTTGTAAACATCAGTCCCCGACACCTTAAGAGACATGTTAGTGCAAGACGCTACGGGTTTTGGCCTAGTGGTTGGTGCGTCAGTTTCTAATACCTGACGGTGGTGGGTTTGCAGCCCGGTCAGTGCAGTAAAATCATCAACAACAACAAAAGAGAAACAAGCCTTCTTCATAATCGCTTACTGCCCCTTGAAGTCAAAGCAAAAAAGACAGAGATAGACAGAAAAAATGAAAGGTACAAAGAGGGCGAAGGCAGAAAAATGTGCATGGGGATAAAACTCTAATCTCAACATCTTGCATGTGTGGAAAAATAAATACATTTAGTAATTGCAAGAGGAGCTTTCTTTTTGCTTCATCCACTAGTTCATCCTCAACAAATGAGGGCGTGTGTAATCTAGAAATGAGGCATCTGTCTGTGGTAGATTTCCCAGAGCCGGCTGTTTGAGCCATATAAAAGACTCAGAAATTGGGAGATTTGAAGAAAAGAAGACAGAGTAATGACAATAGTTAACAGAAACCTATACCCGTGTGTATGGACATCTGTCTCTTTCCTGAGAGTGGTTTTAGTGGTTTCCTGTAGTGGTTTTCATGTGTAGACATGAATTATTATCTGTATGTATCACTGCTTTTGTTATCATTATCCTGTCATGTCTGTGGTTAAACAATCCAGTGCTGCTGCCCATCCAATTAGCCTCAGAGTCCCACCGCAAGCCACCAATGACACATGAACGGACATGGCATTAACAATGATAGAGATGCATGGGAGCAAAAGCAAGAGATGGAATACAGATATATCCTTTCTCTCCCCCCCCCAAAAGCTGCTTATCAAGGTCGTCGTGAATCCACTAAGAGCAGGGATCTGAATATTGCCATGTGAATGTGGCCAATGCCTACCCAGCAAACAGGTGCTGGGAACTAGGTTGGTCTGAAACTAGAAAGAACTAACCTCTTGTAACTTTCGTGGCTGTGAATAAAGATGGACGACATGACAGCTCTCCAAAAATGAAGCCCAAACATCTGGATCGCTTTCTGGTGGCTGCCTACAGTATATGTAAAAATCCGGACCTTAATGGATGGAACAGAGACCAAACTAAAAAAATCTAAGTATGCATTGGATACATTTTTGGTAATTTCTGTCATTTAAGTTATCACAGTGATGTATGTTCCAAATGTCATGATAGCTTAGAAGTCAATGTGTGTATCATTGGGACATCGATTCTGCGCTGAGGATTGGGATTTCCCCTTTTTCTTGGATTTGGATTTTCTTGCAGAAAGTGAGTGCAGTTTGTGGGATAAAGGTCTCTGCTGTCTTGTGTGTTATGAAGTCTGTACTGTCTGAAACCTACTGTGAGTTTACTATTTTGCACAAAAAATTTGAGGAAAGTGCATTATGATCAGTTAGTATTTCTTCTAAATAGAAAACGGTGAAAGAAAACATGAATGAAATACATTGCAAAGAAAAAACTGAGCAAAAGCAATGCAGGGTTATTCTGTTCAGATGAGTTTGGCCTGGCATGTGTTTTTGATAAGAGAAACATCTAACTGAATGTGATTTTGTGAATTTAGGAATGATTTGCTTTCCCTTTGGGAGCAAAATTGTGTCTCAGGGGAGTATAACTTGCTTTTATAGGCTTAGCTACTGAAAGCAGAATTTGCAAAACGTGCAAAGGGAATTTGCGTTGCTGCCATGAAAGTGATGAGGAAAAAATATGGCATATGGCATCTCGATATCCTTAAATGGCTTTGCGCTCAAAGTGTAGGAGGGACAAATCATTTTAATGAGCCTTGCTGTTCTCTTCCTCCTCCCTCTTCCAAGTTTATCTTTAGGGCTAAGGTTCATCTTGATTCCGCTGACAGGCTCTTGTTGTGAGGCTGAACACAGAGGGACAGGTTCACTGATTCACACAGAAAGAATAAATATAACTCCGCTTTATACAGGGTTCACTCGAATTAGCTTGTGAACCTGCTAATAGAGGTTTTGACTGTTGATGTGCTTTAAAGGGCCCATATTATGCCCCCTTTTACACAAGTTACATTGGTTTTCAGGTGTGTGCACTACATGTCTTTGCCATTCCATGTTAAAACACCTCAAGGATCAGGCCACACAGCACCCTCCTCTTTCTGTATAAACAGCCCTGTGAGACTATGGTCGATTCCAGCGCTTTCCTGCTCACTCCTCGCCCCCCTCCCTTCATGTTCCGCAAAGCCCCGCCCCGCTCCTCCTCGCTCCTCCCCGGGTCTGCTGCGCAACTACGGCATTGCGCTGCCATGACAACAGTTGCACGTAACAAGGCACATACACGACGTAGAGACCCGGGAGGCACAGCGAACACGTTCTCCATAATTACACACAGAGCACAAGGGGCTGGGCGATAGAACGTTAAGGACATCCCGGTGAGCCGGCAGCCGCAAGCCGGCAGCCGCGAGCCGAGAGGTCCTCCGGTAGCCGCGGGCCTGCAGCCGCGAGCCAGCAGCCGCGAGCCGGCAGCTGCGAGCCGCGAGGTCCGCCGGCAGCTGCGAAATGCGAGCTCCGCCGGCAGCCGCGAGAAAATTATGGCGTAGACGCGATCTGTTTTTCCGCACTTCAAGGGGGGAGGTGCTGCACAGGTTGGGGTCATGGTTGCCCCAGTAGCAGGAGTCAACTTACGTCACTTGACGCCCGGGCTGTGAATGGCTCGTTTACAGACTGTCTGCACGGCCAACCCAAACCACGAATCAACGACTCATTGTTTTCTTTTCATTCTCTGTGGGCTGGCAGACACCCCAGATAACAAAATATACGTGGAGGCAGGCTGAAAAGGTGCCTGGAGCATAATATGGCCCCTTTAACGAAACATGAAGTGGCAGTAAAGCATGAAACTGAAATAACTATGAAAGTACTTTAACTTTTAAAACCACACATCGATGTGTCTCACTGGTAAAAATATACTTAGGGGCTAAGGACTGGGAAAGCCTTAAAAATGGCCTAAACAAATCAAGTCTGTGCTCAGATTCAGGCAAATGGTTTAGATTGTTCAGACAGCTGTATTTATTTTATGGATGAATTAACATCACTGAGGTGTCCAGGTTAATATCATTGAAAACACCTGAGTGGATCTGCTTTGGGATCTTTACAGAGTTTTCTCAAAGACAGGCTTTTCGCAACATACCAGGTCATGCGAGTCTGCAAGAACACATCGTGGTTGCAAGTTTTACCAAGTATATTACAAATATTACCAAGAATAACCACTTGCAGCTGCTGAGATATTTTTATGTCCCTGTTTTTTTGACATCACCTTATGCATATTTCATTCCCATGCAATCTCCAATGTACGTCTGCTTGGCAGTTTTTCAAACAATCAAAAATCTATCCAGTTAACAGGAACTAACTCATTAGCATTTGCCAAGTCGTGGTTTGGCCTTTCTGGCTAGGAGAGAGCAGCCGTTAACTCTATTGCACTGTGCATTTTGTATTTCTCTGAAAGACATCATGCCATTACTAATGGAAAGAACAGATATATCTCATCTGCATATACATTGTCCATATCAACCATGTTTGCTTTTGAAAAAGATTAGAGGAAACTCAGCTTGTGACATTATTGATACTGGATGTACAGAATATACAGGTAAACAAAAAGAAACAAGTCAGCTTCTGTGTTTGTGGGTGAATAATGTAGCCTCACAAATGTTAAAGTGACCGGGTGTTTGCCAGGGTATAACAACTAAGATAGAACCTATTTTTTAAAGAGACACTTGTTTTGCATTACTGCAGAAGGTGGTAGGCCTTCAACAGAGAGTCATGGATTCGTCATTGATCTATGTCTATGTTCAGCTCCTCCACCTCCACCTTTTCAGATAGAGGCTGACGGTCAAACAAATATTTGTTTGATTTTGGACTCAAAGGTTTTGTGCCGCCTTTAGTCAGACACCTGCAGCCCTTCTCAACATGTCAATGGCGCTTAGCTGCCCTGTCTTGGCAAATACAACAGATAATAACTGTGCAAAGTTGTTGATGTCCTGACCCGAGGAAGTCCACCTGCCTCTGGATTAGTGCTTGAGAGCTGCTAGAGGGTTTAGTACCACGAAGAGCTGTAACAGCCCCAAAGCTACAGAGTCGTTCATTATCCGACCGCACTCCTCCTCTGTGTGACAGCACAGAGAACAGACACTTTTACTTTGACAATCTAGCTTACGTTGCCCAAGATACTTGCTCCACATCCTAGAGACCCACCTCTTTGAATTCCAAAACCCTGTCTGTCTAAGCCTCAGCTCAGCTGCACTGTCTAACTCCAACCTCCTTCTCATTAGCCACCGCAGCAGTGACACAGTGGCCTACAACACAGCACCCCTAAACATCTGTTCACTTACAACCACACATTATCAATCTCAATCTCAATATGAGTCAATATTATGCAACATTTTAACAAATTTACATAAAAGTGGGTGCTGCACCACAATTTTCCAGTCTTCTTTACAAATCAGATTTTACATAGTCAGCTACAGTCTCAGTGTGATTGACCTGTTTCATCAGTCCAAAACAGCCCTATTTGATGTCACATGTAGCATCAAATGTTTATTAGCTTCTGTATCTCTGTTTTTAGCAAAACTATTTTACCATCTTTGCAGCTTTTTTCCCCTCCTCCTTGTTGAATAGAACAAAAAACAAACAAATACATGAAGTGGGAGCCTTATGCCAAAAGTGTGCTATGAAATTTAAAAAAAACATCAGACTTTTTTATGTCCAAACTTCTAAAGATACACTCTGATGCAGGTATAACTAAAATAAGAAATATCTACATTCTGACCACTATTAATTCATATACGTTTCAGTGTAAACCGTCTTTTCCTTTTCAATTCCTTCCCCACAATCCCCATCAGTTTTTTCTCAGCCTCCAGAGACTACTCTCCCCTCTGCACCTCTTTTACATACAGAGGAGCTCTTCGTTTGACTTCCAGCCTCCCTGCTTCCAGTTTAATTCTCTTCCCCATTGCCATTCTCACCACTCTTACTCCTTTTGACAGGTCCCACCTTTCTTGTTTCTATACAACTCCTCTTCTACTACTTCTGCAGAATTGCTATCTGCTGTTCTTTTCCCCAAGCTTACAACCATCCCTTGCTGTGGTTTTACCTCTACAAAAAAGTTGTTTGCTCTTTCAACTTTGTCAGCATTAGCTCCCCTTATTGTCCCTGAGCTGGTCGTCTTGATATCCTCTTTCAGCTTCAGCAGCCACCTTTCATGTACTCTTCTTGGCCTGTTGCTCTAGTGCATATGCCCTTCACATGGCCGGCCCTACGGGTATCTCTTCTTCCGTCCTGCTACAAATGCTGACAGGAAAACTTGTTATGTCCAGGATCTCCCCTCTCAAAACAGGGCAGGGCTTTAACCAAGTTTGTCTAGCTTGTCCCATGCGCATAGTCTGTCTCCACAATTAGAAATGTAATTTTACTCTTTGCAAAGAACTGGTGTTGAGAAAGCTGCAGTAAAGAATTTCATATTTATTGGATTAAGGAGTACGTGACTCTCTGGCACTTGTAGCTAAAGGTGAGACCAGAATCCTTCACCATCACAGGAGCGATGATCCTTGGGTCAAGAGTAGAGACATCGCTGCAGCTTTTATTCCTCCTGAAAGTGTAGCCACAGTTGTCACAACGTGTCTGCTGGCAAAACATGAAAACATCTTCCCCTGTTGCTCTTCTACCAGGCACACATACTGTAGCAGCTAAAAGTAAAATTAAAACTTCTCCAGTCCCACTGAGTAGGAGGTCATTGTGACCTGCATGTCAGACAAGGGAGAAAATACCTTCTAAAGAAGATATTTTAGTATTATCGGCTACAGTTTTGCACATCCCCCATCGCTATGATTAAAGGTTATACTTCATTCAGTTGTGTAGCTATGTTCTTAGAAAGGCAAAATTGTTTTCTTTATTTAGTTTAGTTTATTTTGTACTCTGAGAATAGGAAAAGAGACATGCTCATGGGGAGGCTGATGAAAAGAGAGGTAGAGTGTGTGCAGTATGTGCAACCCAGTGTGTCTTGATATGTTTTGTTTGCGAATTTCCAATTGCTTATCCACAATTTCCATACAGATGGCACACCATGTGATACAGTGTTGTCAGAGGAGCAAGGTCTCCTGTGCTGAACTGTATATTTATCATTACTTATGTACCGTGCTGGTACACTGTCTCAGTGTAAGGCTTTCAGACTTTTAATGCCTCAATCTGTCCGTCTCATGTCTGAGTTTCCCTCTACAAACTGTCACATGCTCTAAACAAGATGCAGGGTTAGACGAGGGGTAATGTACACTCAGGAAGACCGAGGGAGAGATCGGGAGATGGACAATAGGATTACGGCCCAGGTCTCAGTAAAGAGCTTTGTGTCGGTGTAGCTTTGTCCACAGGTACATTACTGTTCAAACACAGACAAAGTAGATCTAATTCGCACAGATGATGAGTTACTGGATGTAAAATGACACATGATAACAACCACTCCGTCCTTCTTTATACTCGTCAGTCTTCAAAAATAGTTGTATAATGGGTATATACTGTATGTACAAGTGAATAGGATATCTATAAATCATCTATGATATATGGCTTCAGTGTGTAAGCTGTGTGCTTTCAGTTCTTCAGACCAAGTGCATAAAACTGAATCAAATATTTTTAACAAGCAGAAGCAACGTGAAGATACATCGACACACGTCAGTTTATTTCTTTAACATTTTTTTCAAGGTCTGTGTAAAGATCATCTCCTGAGAGATCTGGGTTGTTAAACATATTTACTGTTCTACCAATAGTTTAGAAACAAGATTTATTGCGACAGCCAGTTGCCCAGGCAAAGATAAAGTACCCTGATCTGTCCACATCTCTGACAGGCAGAAAGCAGCGTCACTGGTCAGACAGCTCGGTTGACAGGCTGATAGCAAATCACCGTGCTGCGATACTTCCATGGAAAAGAGCATGTCTCAGAAATGTTAACACAACATCATTTAACTGTGCATCTGTTGTCATGATAAGTGCATTGCATATAACTTTTAAGGTGACAGTATTGCAAAAAACAAAAAATTAGATGATCAGTTGTTGGAGACACTCATCAGGTCCAGCTTGTACAGTGTAGTTCACAAATCCTCTCATAACTGAATGCTCCATGACGAATCATAGAAATAAGTAAATAAACTGGAAATGGGAGACGAAATAGATACCTGAAAAACGTCCTCTTAATTATGTGATATATGTGACAAAATTATTTTGCATCAAACATTTAAGCCAGTTAGTAACAAGATGCTTTGTCTGTCCCTCATCAGATCAATGTTTTCTGAGATATCACATGCACGTTAAATGTTTTAACCTTTTAATTATTTTTTCCACCCTTAATGCCAATCAGCGACTTTTTATAAACGCTGGGGCACTGTGATTGGGCTCTGTCCCTCCCAGGCTTGTCAAATATCACCTGACATACAGAATCATGCTTGATGGACAGAAGAAGAAACAGATAAACAGAAACGGCCAAAACCATTGTCCGGCTCCTCATTAATATTCATCCTTTTTCTATAAGATTCGTATATTTCCATAGGCCATGCCGGAGAAATGTTGTCGGGCAAATTTTGTAATTATTCCTCGTTACCTTTTGCTCTGTGCGCTTGCTGTGGAATCAGTGTGCTGACGCACATGGGCATGCTCCAGAGATCACCTCTCCTGTTCCCAGCTATGCCGGGGGGCCCACGGGAGGGGGGCACAGGAAGCACGCAGGGGGGTGGGGGGATCGTGGGGCGGTTCCTCCTAGTTTTCAGTATCCATGGTAACACCATTCTGCCCTGCCAGGATCTGTGTCAGTAATGCTGAGATGGGCTGCAGAGACACTGAGGAGCAAGGGAGAGAGAAGAAAAGAATGAGCGAGAGAATGTTAAGAGAAGAAAAAAGGTGGACGAGGGGGATTGAAAGGATGTGTAGAAGGGAGTGAAGAGAGGGGGCACGGAGTGGACTGTGGCGTCAGTGGGTGTGTTGTTTTTGGATAACCAGAGAGCAATGAGAGTGTGGGATACTTCGACAGGAATAACTGACAAGGTTCAGTGACTTGAGTATCACGTGGTTGTCCATTAGACAATTAGTGTAATGCCTCTCACATCCCTGCATCTTCCACACATATGCTCAGACCCCCACACGCAGCACACACATCTCCCTCTGTGGCAGCAGGGCTGGCACTCTTCATTTTGGCCGAGGGGGACGAGCTGTGACTTCCTCCCTCTCCCTACCTCCCTTCCTGTCTGCATATGTGGGGGTCCACTCTCTCCACCTCTCTCAATTGTGAGAGTTAGATTGAGTTTACCAAGCAGCCGAACTGCTTATTGATCCCCCCCTTTCTAGGGAAAGGCAGGAGATGTATAATTCAATACAGGCTTAATGATTTGAATCTAATACCACGGAGGGTTGAATTCATGCCAAAGTAATAAGGAGGTCTGAGGATGCTACGGCTTTGCTATAGGGTTTGTTTTCATGCTTGTGTATTTTGTATGTGTTTTGAAATGATGCTGATGACATGCCAGGAGAGGAAATTCGTCAGCTGTTCCCGCTGTGCTGGACACAACAGGGATACAGACAGAGAGAGTATAAGAGACAAATGGTGTGTGCCTATGTGTGTGCGTGAGTGTTGTACATTGTGTGCATGCCTGTCTGTGGTTGTGATAAATGAATTTAACTGGTCGCTTCTGCTTCGGCTCAGTAACCACAAATACAACTTCAGTTATGTATAAAAACACTGAGATCCATAATCCACTTGAGTTGCAGAAATATGATGATAAATGGAGGAAATAATGTATTTTTTTTTTTCTTGGACCATTAGACACAGACACGCTCTGCTACTCTAACTAAGTCAGAGTCCTCAAAATAATTTTTCCTTCATTTAAGGCAGGGCCAGCCCATTGCATAAGCGAACTAAGCCGATACTTAGGGCCCCCCTGGCCTTAAAGAGAGCTTGATTTTTGGGGGGCGCTATATTATATACATGTAATATATGATGTCAATGGCAATCATACAAAAATGCTACCTTATGTTAACAGGCTTGCAAACTAATACTGGTTTAAAAAATTCCCGCTGCCTCTGTCAGAGGTGTCACATTCATGCTCATGCATGTGCAATGCAACGATAGGCAGTCAAGGGTATTTGTAGCTGATTGTCGATTGTCGTGCAATTTTTCAAAATCAAATACTGCTTTGGACCCCATATAGGCTAGGCCGGCTCTGATTTAAGAACAGAGCATATTTTCTTAACCTTTACTGCCTTCATTTATTCCAATTACATAAAATGTTCTGTCACACGATCACACCATTAGATCTCAAACAGCTATCGATGACTACGTAAAAAAAAGGCTTCTGTGCTTCACAACATGCCTGGCAGTTTTAGAGATTTGACAAATCAGACTGCTGCCCGACGAACACCCGACTTCCTCACTGTAAATGTGAGTCACGTTTCGGTCACGCTGATCGTTGAGTTAGTTAGTGTGTAATTCATAGACTGTATAATAACATGGACGTAGTCACTGGGTGTGAAATATGAAGGCAATGCGGAAGTGCCTGAAGCCTGTATTCTCTGGAATGACCTGCAGATATAATTTTATTTGCACACCATCATCTATAAACATAGGGCCCAGGTTGATGGGTTCCCTTTAATGGAACCACATCTGAATCCCGGTGAAGTGAGTGAGAACATCAGGACAAAGTAAAAAGTGGTGGAAGAGAACAGACAAGCTCAATAAGTCAGTCGTTAGGCGTGTTCGTGGCACAAATCATTTTTTTCTCCCCTTTTCTTTTCTCTTTCTCTCCCTGTCTTTTCCTCAGACACACACATTTAGACTCTACTTAGAATATAGCAGTCACCACGAGAAGCTATTTCACAGCCCCTGGCCTGAGCCACCTCCGCACCTGCAATTTCATAACAGCACACAAGTACTGGTCTGCTGCACACATAGACACACATGTGACACGGTACCCAGTAGAGTGCAACAGCTCTTGTTTTGGCTCTGAATGTGGCACTTAATGATAATGGTTGTAACATGGAGAGTGTTCAAGTCATATTTCCAGTGTTGACAAACAGCAAAACCCAGTAAAGATTTGAAATGAAGCGAAAAGAGGAGACAGAAAGAATAATGACTTAATCTAAGCAGCACATTTTGTAAAAGTACAATGAGTTGTTCAGCCTGGTTCCAGATACCTGCTTAGTCTCCCACATTAATTCATCTCTTAAATAAAGGGGTCAGCTGTTGTGACCACTGACAGCTGTTACAACCGGTCAGCGCTTGGCAAGCAAACATCAAGAATAGTGACCTGCAGTTCCTTTTTAATTAGCGAGCCGTCTGCATCTGTGACGACAGGTTGGACGACATGGCAAAGATGTACGTTTTGTGGAAATAACATCTTTTATATCTACATATTTCTTGTTACATATTCCGTTCCAATGAATTTCCTCTAAAATACCTTTAAATGTATTAAATGTCTTGAATTTTATTTACAAAAATAGAATTATTTTCTCTGGCCTGTACTGTCGGCAGCACTGTTACTTATGAAATGTTTTTCTAGTTTTTCTATCTGATTGGCTGTTGGGAGACAGTATGTCACCCATCTACGAATTGAAAGTGGCTGTTGGACAGTGGATTGTTCAGTTCAATCTTTTTGTCGTGTTTTAGTCAATAATATCAGGCCAGTGGCAAACTGTCACTACTGCTGGAAGACCATTGCCTCACAGTGGACAAGTGTCAATTTTAGCAAAGGAAGCCATCAATTTTCTCTCACGTTCCTGTGTCCAGATTGCTTGAATAGATTATACGGGATTGATGTTGCTGTGATGGGCAGAACTCAACAGGCCCCCCCGTCTAATGAGAAATTGTCTAACGCAAACACGACGTGGGAAAGAATGAACGGAAACAAATGTGACCTATAGTCTTATTGTCAGGTTGTGAACATTTATTATGACTTGAACATAATAAATAAACACATGGAAATTGAAATCAATATGACGCAACACAAATCAAACCAGATGCAACATGACAACCAAAAACAACAACACTAACTAAAACTGCAAATCTTAATGCTTACCAGCATCGTCACAAAAAAAATGGAAAACAACTTATCCCTTCTTCCAATGTCCTTCTTTCTACTGACTATTACAATGACCAACATCACTTTTTGTAAGGCTTCTTGATAGGTGTCAATAACCCCAGGGTTAAATAATTTGCTTTGTGATCATAGGACTGACTGTAGTTCATTAGTTGCTTGCTCCCGCTGTCATTCACCATGTCTCCTTGACACTCACTCTTAACCACATTTGAAGTGATTGTTGTTGTTCCGGAGAAACAAGTGGAGGATGTGATTTGAGCTGGAGACGTGTTAATCCCTACCAGGCGTAAATGTTACCAGGTTAACATCACATCTAGATACAATCTGGTTACCTCTCTATTTTGTTGGTATTTCATTGTATATTCCATCACTCTGGCGTCTCATGTCTTCTAATGTCTCCTCACTCTTCTGCTCTCATCTTGACGCAAACAAATTGGATCCCCCTTATCTCTCATGAGTTTATTTCTCTGCTTGTTCCTCTCTGTCAATTCACTTTTCTTTTACTGTTGCTTTTTTTAAATCCTAATTTGTTTGGGCTTGGTGCCCTGATTTACAGCAAATAGGTTCCTCTTCCTGTTCGCCTCTCTTTGCATATGTCCACTTAATCTAATTCTCAGAACTGCTATCTCTCAATGCCACGCTCTCCCGTTGCTCCCCACCATGTTTTCTCTTCCTGACATGGCATCACCCTCACGTCTCTCATAAAAACTCCCTGACACAACACAATTTATGCTGCATCGCGCTGCTCTCTCCTCTCGATCACCGCACCCACCCTCACCTCTTTCTCACTTCTTATCTCTCCCACCAACTACCTTTGCCCACCCTTCCTTCTTCCTCATCTCCTTTCATGCCGAAACCAGCCCAACATACACCTCCAACCCCCCAATAGAGTGAACCTGTCTCCCCTTTCCCTCTCTGTCACAGAGAGAATGGCCATGCCAGTGTTGATTAGAGCCTGCATGGCCAGATGCTCAGCTAGGCTTAGCAGAGGCCTGTGGGAAAGAGAGCTGCTTATTCAAGCCTCAGGAGGTGGATTGAAAACGACGGTGGCTAAAACAAGCAAGCATTCACTCACTACCCTCACGCATTCAAAACAGCCGCACATGCGCACAAGCACACAAGTAAACCGGGTATTACAGTAACACACATCAGTCTGTCCAAGAAGAAAACAGATGCATGCACAAGCACATTTTAGGAAACACATACGTAAACAATTCTCTCCCTCATATGCATTTTGCATTTAATGTGACGTACATTTTACATGCATAAATATCTTTTGTGTTAATTGATGAACTTACATTTGAGGAACTTGCATTTATGTATTGTTTTTAAAAGAAGTAATCTTGCATACACTATTTTAAAAACAATTACCAAGTACAAATTTGCAATACAAGATTTCTGCAGACGACAGCTGGGGATGCGCTGATCCAAACCCTTCCTATTAGATACCATTGCTCTTGTAAAGGAATTTAATGCGAGTTAAAATGAGGCTGGAGATTGTTATAGCGCTAAACACTGAGTTGCCAGCCTGAAAAAAGTTAAAATTCTGAATTGTTTTAATGACTTGGACAAAGAAAGTATATTTTATGTAGATGGATTTGGTAGATATCCACAAGGATTATATTAATAAGGTCCTATCGGTGCATCCCAAAATAAACGCTTACACTTCTATGACTATCTGTCCATTTTTTTCAAATCCCTTTCTCATTTCCACAGTTTTCTCTGTCTTGCAATTCTATCCACTTCAGGATTTCTGACAATCTTTTTTTAATTTTTTTTATTTCATATTGCCGTCTGGTTTAAAGTAACTTGCCAGGAATACGTGTCACACCAGCAAAGTGCACTTAGCTCTATTGCCTAAAAAGCCGTTCATATATGCAATGTGATTTGAAGGTTTTAATAAAATATATATACATCAAACCGAGTATATAAATCAAACATGGTACACAGAGCCAAATGAAATAGGACATTTACTATACTTTATTAATACCCTTCTTTTTTATAGGACACTACATGGCTGCAGAGAAATCCATAAATTACATTTAAGTCGCTCCATAAACCAGAGTGCAACCTGCCATAACGTCTCCAATCGGTATAACAGATATTCCATTCCAGATCAGTGAAGGTCTCCTCAAGGTTATTGAGATAAAGTATCAGACACAGATAACTAGTCACTGACATGGTCCTCGATTTTGTAGATATTTTAATGAGTTACATTATGTTAACCCAAATAATGAACCTTGAAGTTAATGTGTTCAGCAGCATGGAAAGGCTGTTTAAGTCTGAAAGGAGATTGATAGCGTCTTAATTTATCCCGTCTTCAACTGTTAAAAAAAAAAAAAATTCCGTAAAAGGCTGTTAAATTTGTAAATCTGTTAAAATATTAATGTAAGCCGTTCCCCCTAGAATCAGCTGCATGGGTTCCTTTGAAAGTAACCACTGAGGAGAAAATAAGAGACAGTCTTTTAAGTTTAAAGTGCTTTTGGTGTGTTTGCCTATTTTAAGCCTGTGAATGATACAATACATGCAGTTAAGCACTAAATAAAAAACATTGGCAGGTTTGTTTTTCAGCACCTTTTCTTTTGCACTGGATGAATGTGTGCATTGTGTGCAATGAAGAATCCCACTGGCACTTAACAAATTACAGGAATTAAATAAATGTTCCCTGTGTCTTTAGTGCTTATTAATGTTTCATATTTAACTGAGCTTTTGTTTTGTTTTTATTGTTACATGGTTCTAATTGGGATACATAGTGTGCATGATGAAACTATAGGCAATTGCCTCAGGAGGCATAAGTCTTCCCTCTAAAACTTGTGCTCATGAGTTCATGAGACCTTCTGTCACTGGTAAAATGGGAATTTTGACTACTGGGTTTTTGTGTCGAAGTGCTTGGAGTTTACACTTTATTGGGAATAGAGAGTTGAGAAAGTTTGGTTTGGGCTGCAGTGGGTTATCTTGTGTGTTAACCAATTTGCCCCTCTCCTCTAATCTACCACACTGAGGATAGAACTGGTGAATAGAGGTAGAAAGGCTTGAGTAGGATTAAGGGTTTTCTCTGTTGTAACACACCAGAGGAGAAACCCCCCAATCTGCACCTGGTGATCTCGTGTATTTTGCTTTTTACAATTTAGCACAATGGAGCAATCCAAAAGATGAGTTTGGAATGAGGCAGTCCCCACTTGTCTGTATGGTGTTTTTTCACCTTTTTACAACTTCCCACTCTCTACCAGACCAGATGAGAGCTGCTCAGTAGATGTGGAAAATGTTGCTATAGACCAATTTGCGCAAAGAGCCTCCAGTTTAGATTTAGCTGCTTTGTGTTTTGGCTATTTTGTATATCAGCTATTGACAAATAGTACATGCACATGTTATGTAGGCCCTGGAAAACAGCTCTGTTACTCTTACTTTATTTTATGTGTTTGAGAAGGGTGGTTGGGAGTTGGGGGGTTGGTGAATGTGTGTGTTTGCGAGCTCATACCCTCCAGGAAGATAAACCTGGTGTTTGTGTGTGTACTCAGGTCAGTGAATGCTCTTTCATATTTTTCCTCCTCTTGAAAAGATTCCATTTAGAAACAATGACCTCGCCCTTAATCTAGGTAAGAACATGGATCTAGCAACGGCCTTTGTTGATCTGGATCAACTGAGTCTCAATTTAGTGCTGTTTACCAGTGCATTGACTTGCCCAAGAAAGGCTATCTTTGAAGGTCATTGTGTACATATCTCCCATCTTTGGGGTTTTCATATTGTGTGCATTGTTTGCTCCTGACTGTTGTTGTATAAGGTTACAAAGGGACTTGATAGAGGAGAAGGACACAGGAAATGGGATGGACAAACTGAGAGGAAACATCTCACAATGGCATTAAGTAGATGAGTGTTATTGAGATGGAAAGTGAAATGGCTATTCTGAATCTATTTGAACTAAGTGCAGTTCAGTCCATGTCTGCTCTGATTGCCTCAGTCCAGAGCAAGACCAAAACAAAAGTAACAATTTTAGAAACGGTTCACCGTTAAAGTGAATTAAGTTAACTGTAGAGTCGTCACTAGGGCTGTAGCCGAATAGCAATTTTGTCGGTCGAATCAGATTTGACTGCTACAAATATTTGATGATATGTTCCTTTTTTTCCATATAGAATTTCAAAGTAATGCTTTATTGAATGCCAGATTTTGGAATGGGGACGTTCAAGGTGACAGCGACATTCACTTAATGTAGTGAACAAGCGGAGTTATCCCACCGAGCTAGTGCTTGCTAAATATGCTGACAACTGATCGGAAATGTGCAAACTCCTTTTTTTTTTAGATATGGTGCATGAGGGATATGCTGATATTATTCTGGTTTTAGGAACATTTTTAGAACATGTATAAGGTGCATTGGGAATATGTATCTTATCTGGGATTTTTCCAACAGTTTGCATCACATGGCCTTTTGTTTATGATAAACTCGATGCATTGTATGCAAACTAAGTAGACAGGAGTTTGCAAGGCCTAAAGAAAACCCCTGTTTATGGCCGGAAGGAGAAAGATACCTACTTATAAATATTAAGAAGGACATTTATAACAACAGGTTTTTGAATATTTTTACGGCCTCCCTGGACAAACAATGGTTCCACTGGAGACCGGCACATATTAGAAAGGACGCTTAGATATTAAGGTTTTATTTTCTTAACCAAACAATGATCATACTCAGGAAAAATGAGAAACAAAATGGGTTGGAGATATAGCCAAAAAGGGCAAATGTTGGAGAAGATACTGGGACAGACACACAATTGGCCTTTGCACCCAACTCATCCCCCTGAACTACATAAGGGAAAAGTCAAACTATAAAATAAAGAAAACTCATAATTGGACTACTGAAAGTGGGCAGCCCCCACTGAAATAACAAACTTAAAAATGAAAACCCAACGCTCTAAACTCTAAACTCGAACCACATTGAGCCCAGGACTAGGAGAGAAACTCCAATTGAAGCAGTGACCCCCGCTGTTAGGGAACCTTGCCCTTTTCACCGCTCCTCCGGCTCCTGCCTCTCTAATCAGATTACACGATGGATTTCAGGTGCAGCTCCACTCGTAGAGAGACACAGGTAGACAATGAGAGGGAGCGGAGGACAGAGCAAATGAAACGCTCACATGCAATGGGCAGTAATTTGTAGGCAAGGTCAAACAAAACAGATGTGTGCAAATATCTCAACTTCAACATTTTCAATAACATGGTTGAGGAAATGAAAGAGGGACACATTGTTTGCACGGTGGACAAGTTTGCCACTTATTGAAAACTTTGATCCGGATTTGACACAGAGCGACAATGTGACACTTTTGGCATTTGGGAATGTCACAGTGGGGAAATGTTCCCACCATATAGTAAACTCATGACAACAACAATGTTACCGATTACACCGCACATTATAAGAAAAGACGGGTGTTGGCTCAGTATCTGTAGAGCGCTTACTGAGATCTTTAATATTATATTTCGCTGTGTGCAGCCGAGCTCTTCTGCAGCACTTGGAAGTGGTGTGCAGTGTTTCCCTTTAATTACCCAGACTGTGGCGGTTCACTTCTCATAACAACATAAAGGTCTCTAACTTTGCGTTTGGCACTGTTGCTTCTTTGTAGAGCTGTGTGCAACGCTCTGCACCGCTGTGACTCGCTCACTCTCTCTCACTCTCTCAAACACGTTGACCCGTCTGTCGGTGAGCCGGTGGACTTTCAAAACATCCATAACGTATTTTACTGTCATTTGACACCAAATCCTCCTCACTGGTCCGTCACAACTGCAGAGAAATACTGATAACTTGAATTTCACAAATATGTATTCAAAGAGCTTTACCCCACTAGTCACGATCACTAATTCGCAGACATTCATACAGCGCTGCTGTATACCGCGCTCTTTCTGTCCCATTCATACACATCCATTCACTGTCGGAACACACTCATACACTGTTGCCAACCTTCAGGTTAGTGGAGGACCTTCTCTACCTACTGAGCCACAGCCGACCACAAAAGAGGACGTGTCAAACTGTACAGTTTGTTTTGCTTTACCAATGCTGCTTATATTGTCCGTTTAATCATTTGGCTGATTGTACTCAAATGATGTGTTGCAAAAATGTGCAAAGTTCTGACTCAACGGAAGATTCTATGTTGTTGATATCAGGGGACTCAAGAATTTTTTTTCGGTGTAAATCGGAGGACAGATTATATTTTAGGTACATTGAACAACGTGTGTTATGCTGGGTTTGTTTGGAAGGTAATGAACTGCCCTACAAAGCTGCAAAGTTTCCGTGTGTGTGTGTCCCTCTGGCAACAAGCATCTGAGTAAGTAGGAAATCATAGCACTGCCATTCCTCTGGCCTCAAGGTGTATGTGCTTGTGGGTGCGAGTGTGGGTGTGTGCCCGACTGCACGCCCACCCGAGACGTTGCTGCAGGGGTTACGGGGAGGGCAGCACACTGACACACCTGCTCATGGTCCCCTGCAGCATCTGAACTTTGTGGACTCGGGTGCACTCCTCTCAGCAGAGTCCGTCATGACACTGAATACATTAGGATTTGATAAACACCAGAACCGGGGGAGCAGTGTTGTTTCTGATCATTTTGCTTGCATTCACGTTTTGTTGTTGGTGCCTGTGTGTGTGTGTGTGTGTGTGTGTGTGTGTGTGTGTGTGTGTGTGTGTGTGTGTGTGTGTGTGTGTGTGTGTGTGTGTGTGTGTGTGTGTGTGTGTGTGTGTGTGTGTGTGTGTGTGTGTGTGTGTGTGTGTGTGTGTGTGTGTGTGTGTGTGTGTGTGTGTTTTGCATTAAGTAGGATTACAGTTTCTGGAAAGTATATTCTCTTTCCTTTCTGTGTTCTTTCCTCCTGGTCGTGCATCATTATACCTAATTTATTTCAGATTACAGTCTTATGTTCCCAGTTTCCCCCACTGCCTCTACTAATTAAACCTGGTCTGTATTATCTGCAGTCCTGTTAATCCGCTTGATGAAAACAGGTTGGAAACTACCCTAAAAATAATATCTTACTTACACGCGTGTGTATGGGCCTGTGCATGTGTGTGTCATTTAGTAGAAAATAAGTATGGTGAGGAGGCTCAACAAATGTCATGTTGCTCCAAATAATAGGATCTCTTGCTATTCAGGCTTTCCTTTCGGTCTTGGTCACTGACAGAAATGTGTCTGAGGGTGATGACACTCTCTCTCTCTCGCTCTCTGACACACACACACAGCCCGACAGTTAAACTTTATTTATTTTAAAACTAAAAGAGGTGAGGTGCCGGTGAGAAGAGGAGGACAGCAGTTAATTCACTGTACACTGTTTACAGGCAAAGGCTTCATACTTTTAATTTTATTTGGAGAGGTCAGACTTTTATGGTATTATGTAAAGATTGCGATTATTTTCCCCATTATGTATTATTAATTTTTTTTTTTAACTTTCTGTCTTATATGCCTGTGTGGACATGGGGACAGGGAGGAGACTGAGAGATAAGTAAAGAATAGCTCAGTATGGTTTCATGGTTTGACACACACACACACACACACACACACACACACACACATTCCAGCAGTGCTAATAGACCCTGAAAAGACCAGTAGCCTGTGGACTGAGAGGTGGCCTGATCAGTTTTGCTCTGATCCGCTTCATTTTTATTGGTTTTATTTTTTAGATAGGATCATGCCTCAAACACCACAACAATGCAATCCATCACAAAATACAGGTAAGTCAACAGACATATGAGTTCATGCCAAAACTTCTCACTTTATCACAGCTTGTTTTTGTTACACTACCTCTATCCTAAATTTTAATTTGAACGCCTCCACTAGTGGAAATCCATTTCCATCACACAGTTTACTTTGTATTGCTTTGCATTTACTATTGACAGATAATAGAGTATTTTAATTGTCTCAATTGCCTAAATTTTATGCTCTGTTTGAGTAAAAAATTATTTACTTTTTTAAATATCTATTTTTGGTGTTTGAGTACTATGTCATATATTTCTTTCATAAATGATGGATGATTAGAAGTAAGGCAAAGACAAACCTCTTCCTCTTCCTCTTCCTCTTCTCTACCTAAGATTTAATCTGTTCATTGCAGCCAAGATAGACATACGAGCTAAAAATAAATGAAGATCTTGGTTTTGTTTAGCGCTTGTGTCTGTTGTGTTACTCATCCCAAATATTAAGTCTAATTTAAGACCATCCTAATTTATCATGCAAGGGATCACTGTGATTGGTTGTTTAAAAATGTAAAAGTTCTCTGAGTTATGATATAATACAGATATGTTTGAGAAAAGACTGCAGCGCTCTTTTCTTTTTAATCACCAAATTCATTGTGAAGCGAGTGAAGAGTTGTATTAAGAGAAAATGATAATGATCATCTAGCCTTAATCATAAGTGTTTGGGTTTTGTGACAGAAGTGTGTTGTGTGTTGTCTCAGTTTTTAAATAAACTCTCTTAATTAAATAAACTCTCAATTAAATTCATATTAAGTCGTAAAATATGCTCTATGTAAAGGTGCTACAGGCGGCACATGTGCTCTCCTATATGCCCATTTAAAAGCAGAGTCATTCATGTTTGTTAAAAGGAAAAGAGATTGGGGGGGAAGCGACACAGCAGAGAGATAAGCCTTTTGATTGCATATGGTTCTCAATTCCGCTCCCTGCCACTGCCAATAACAAAGAGGAGATACAATAGTAAAGGAGGAGGGGAGCGCGAACAGGGAGAGAAAGGTGGTGGTGTGGGTGGAGGTTGAATGTAATGGAGTCAAGACCCCTAACTGGCTGTCAGTTTATTGCTTTCTTGCTGCACAGTCACTCCATGACTATACACGCACACACACACACACACACACACACACACATTCACACAAAAAAACATTTCAGTCCAACGTTTTGCTAGACAGCTGGCGTGTGTGTGTGTGTGCGTGCATGTGACTGCCCCCCAGTGATAAATCTTAATTACACAATGGAGTGCAGGCCATGTGCCATCTCATCATACCATGTCAAATCTCATAAGCAACACTAGCGAGCGTGAGAGGAAGAGTGGGAGAAAGAGATAAAAGAGAGAGGGAGAAAATGTGTCTATGTTGTTGAGACGGAAAGGCAGAATTGAACGGGGTAAAAGCAAAAGTTGTGGTTACAAAGCAAAGGAAAACTTTGTCTCGGTTGCTCTGTGGCAGAGTGGCTATGGCTCTTTTTAGGGGTTTTCTTAGAAAACGTTAAAGACTGATTATCCTCTTCTGCCCTGTCAATATCAATCATCCCTGAAAACCTGTGCTGCTGCTACCATTGAATGGATCTAGTTTCTGCAAGGACGAGCCGGCGGATGAATACACAGTTTTAGCATTTCATAGAAAGAATGGGGCTGGCGGCGTTGTTGTGGCCGGCTGAGTCATCGTGGCCAGGGTGATCTGTAAAAGTAGCCCCCAGCCCCCCAGAGTAATGGTTAATCGTGGAAAGACTGGTGGTAGGGTAAGTGTGCCTGTGTGCAGGCTTAGCCTGTTTGTGGCCAGATGCGGTGGGTTTTGGCGTGCCGTGGTGTGACGGGGCCAGTCAGGCGGATGGGGCGTGTTGTTGTAGCCGTGGCGATGGGGAAAGCCCTGTACAAGCAGCTTTCAGCTCTGCTGGATGGGAGAAGAGCCGGGGCAGCTCACCCAGAAAAAAAACAGGAAAAAAAAAACTGTGTTCTTTTGTTGTCACTGCTTTCGTGTTCCCCGTTGCTGTTGGTTTGGGAGTCTGGTCTGTCTGTCTTCCTGGTTGTGTGTGAATATCCCGTTGTCACATTCGGCCTTATTCTGGACCTCTGGTGTTGTGCTCCGTTGCCACGAAATCTCTCACAGACATAGATCCACTTCCTAGAATGGCTGTGTCGACCCAGGAAGTGCAACCTCTGAGTCAAAAGCAGCGCATTTAAATGGCAAAGAGCAACTTTGTCGTTATCACAGAAAGATTTCGAAAAGTTTATATCAAGTGGGATGCAACACATAACTGTAACAGTTTTGTTTCCAATTAACTTACTATCGCACATGAAAGTATTACGGAGAGGATAAGAAACTGTAAGATATTGGCACTGGTTTGCTGATTATAGATATGATTTATAACCATGGCAGTGAATGAATCACCTTGGACCAAGTCTTTGTCAGTTGGCAGTGGGGTGATGTTTGAGAGGATGGGGTTTGTAGATGTACAAGAGCAGGACAATAATAACAATACAAAACTGTACCAAAACAGTGAGCTAACAGTCAGTGGTGATGTCCTGTCAGTGACAGTGTAGGTTTATTTTTCCTGTGTTTCTTTCCCCCTGACTGATGATCCAAGTATTATCTACCGAGATACTCACTGTCTATTTTGGTAAATTCACACATGAGAATTCATGTACTCACATTATGTCAGTGGCTGCCTATCAATGCAAATCTATATTTCAAAGTAATAACTGCAGTTTATGTATTTCCTATTGTTAACCTTATCATCTGAACAATGCAGTCAGAGAGTAAGTGGTTTCTATTTCTTTAAAGTGATAAGCCCCTCCTGTTTTTGTCCTTAATTCTCCTATTTCCTCCGAGCTTCCAGGCCAACTGTCAAAATCACTATAACACAACCTGATACACTAACATCGCCAGTATTTTAATAATATATTTTATTATATATGATTTTTAATAATATATTACTATGAATATATACTATGCACTCACAAATGCAAGCAGGCAGATGTCTATGATGTAGAGATGATCTGTCTGTGATAGAAAACAGACACATGCAGTCAGATGCCACGGAAACGACATTGGTATCTGTTAGCATTTTAACAAATGTCAAACTTCAGCAAATTTCAAATAATATTGAGTTGTGGTATTTCACATTGTGACATACTCCTATTACTCTTATCTGTTGTGAAAGAAAACATTATTACTCACGTGTCACTGATAAAGCTCAGAGTCAGAGGTGATGTACGTATACTGTCCAGTCAACAAAAGCAAGCAGACTTGAAATTTCCCTTACTTTTATCATAAAGCTCTACAGCGTGCCACCTTGTGCTCTGTTTGATCCTTTTTTGTATGGATTAAGGATTCATGTATATATGTATGTATGTGTGTGTGGAGACTATTCTATACAGATGTGTATTAGCCTCTCACCATGTGCTGCATCTGTATCCCAGGCAGCACATGGTGGCTCCAGAGTCTGTAGCAGGATAATTGGCTCCAGTCTGTCGTTCTTTCACTCAGACCTGCAGCAGATGCAACTGCAGAGCAATCAAGGTCTCACACATGCACCGTTCCTCCATTATGCTGAGGAAGAGTTTTCATACTGTATACAGTATAAGATCTAAAGGCACATATAGCGATACACGCACGCACACATACACACACACACACACACACACACACACACACACACACACACACACACAAACACACTTTCTGCTGGCTGCACATAAGAGTATCTCAGGAGTGGAACACTGACATAATTTAATGCCTCAGTGAATCAACACACGCTTTCTCCTTCCCAGCGCTTCATCTCCTCCAGTTTGGGCTGGAGTCACTAAATAACATAAAGCATTTCAGTCAGAGTGTCTTTGGCGTTTGAATTATGTGTGAGGGACTCATGCTGTATCTCGTGTGTGTGCTGTCTCTCTGTGTGTGTGCCATTTCCAAAGTGCTGTGATTTCTCTTCGGGAACCAGGTTTTGCGTGTTAAATTGCTGACTTTTATTTTATTTCCTTTTTTGGGGGGGAGGGGGGGTTTCTTAGCACTTTTGAGACATTAGGTTTAACATCTCCCAAGTGTACTGTATGTTCTGTTTGCAATCCTGCGGCAGATAAGTCTCTGTGTAACAAGGCTGTCTGATTTAACACAACACACCGCTACTGAGCAGAACCCTTCCTGTTCCTTGAAGGACAAGAAATAATTTTTTTCTCACAGGCGCACTCCACAGCCAGGCGCAAGCCCGAGTCATGATGTGAGCCTGTTCCTGCCGTCAGTCTGCCGTCACTCCTGCATGTTCAGGTAACAGCTCCATTATCTGACAAACGCTGATTGCCTTCTCCTCTCTTCATTTCTGCAGGCACAGAAATCGTGGATAGAAAGAGCGTTCAGCAAGAGAGAATGTGTTCATATCATAGTGAGCGCCAAAGACCCCCATAGGTGAGTGAAAATGTGTGCTAAGGAAATGGGAGAACTCTGTGTATTACATAATTGTGTATTCATGTGAATTACAATGTAAGTTACACAATTGTATTTTTAATTCCAGGTAGTAAGTATTTATTACAGGGATTAAAAAAACTATGCCAAAGTATGAGATTTTTTTATATTGAATAAATGTATATATTTATGAGTTCCCACCTCACATACAACAGATAAAAAACCCTTCTGACCTTTTCAAACCGTCCTCAGAGTAATATCACACTGTTTTCTCTGTTTGCATCACTTGGTGTTTCACTCATTTGTGAAATAGAGCCCTCATGAGCACATTTGGTATCCACTCAGTATAGGATATATGCAGATACATTTTCCTGATATTTCTGGACACATCTCCACCTATGTTCCTGGAATCATAGTATAACACGGTTGTAATTGTAAACACATTTAAAAATAATTGGGAGATTCTCCTACTCTATCCATTCTCAATGTTCGTCTGATTTTGCTCTGCAAAGTCACTGCCAACATGATGTTACCAACATTTTTACTATAGCTCACACAAACATGAGAGGCCGCCACTATTTGTTAGGTAAACAGAATTTGCATAACTAGAGGAAAACGGGTGGAAGTCCTGAGCTGGAGGAGGGGAAAGAGATGTTCCTCAAGATCAAATCATTTTTTTCTCTTTTTTTTGTCAAAAAACATTTCGGCTGATGCATGAGGCAGAGGGAGGCAAAGTACCTTTGGTGAGAGATGACGGAAACATGAAGTGATAATCAAAGGAACCTGACTCCCTTTCCTCCCAAGGCTCCCACTCCACCCTGTAAGGTGATAAGACAGAATGTGAAAGCTGCATTCAGTACCTCTGGATAAGTATGTATTCGTGTAGGAATACTACAATTGATTCTGTCACTCTGCTAACTGTTGAGTTGCCGAGAGGGAAAAGGGGAGAGGTTTGTGAGGAGTAGAAAACAAAAAGAGACAGAGACAAAAGAAGATTGAAGGGCCCCACAGATCCTACTCCTCCTCTCCTCCCAATCGGGAGATGAAAGTCAAATGACAAGCTGTCATTTCTGCCTTGCCCACCTCTTTCTGTTGGCCACATGACTACAGAAGCTCTCCGCTCTTTATCTCGTCCTTGCTATTACAGGCAATGTCTCTCTCACCCTCTTCCTTTTTATACTACAATAGCTTGGTGCTCGGGCCGGTCAAGGTTTCAGTTATTCTCTGTAAAGGAATGTGTAACACAGCCATCTTTCCCTCACTCTTACTTTCTCCTCTCATCCAGGTGCTGTTGTGGTCGTCTGATAGGACAGCATGTGGGCCTGCCCCCTGGCATCTCATCCAGTCAGAATGATAAGGCAGAGCGTTTGGCCAAGAATGACAGCCTATCAGAGAAGTGGTCGATCAGCAAACACACACAGCTCAGTCCCACTGATGCTTTCGGCACCATTGAGTTCCAGGGAGGAGGACACTCCAACAAAGCCATGGTGACTTACCGTTACAAATCTATTGTCCTACAGAAGCCTAGCTCCTGGAGACAGTCAGCAATTACCAAGCTTTTGTCAGTAACACCTTTCATGCAAAGTTCAAATTCTAAAATGAAATGAAATGTTAAGAGGCCTCATTATCCTCTTTGACCCAAGCACCTCCATCACCGAGGACAACAGCTGGTCTCACTTAACAAACCATATACAGTAAAATCGTGTCATTTTTACTTTTATGATCTTTATGCACATATATTTGCCTCCTCACAGTTGAAAAATTATTGTTCACATGGATTTGTAGGCAGTCTGTTGATTCTGTAGGCTCTGACATTTCGATAAAGTTGTCAATCATTCAAATTGACCAATGGGCTGCCGTCACGCAGCACCACATAGAGAGTTTATCAGAGCGGTTGCTTTATATTTAGATGGAATGAATACTTAGTGACATAAGTGAAAGTATTGCTGTGAGAAACCTCAAATCGCACAAATGCTGCCAAATTGTGCCAATATGGAGATTCCACCTGACCGTGTTCCTACTGAAGGCTTTGCTTCACTTTATGCCTCCCATACACTAGACGACTTTGAGAAGATACTGGAAAGACTTTCAAAGACTTCAGTCTGACACCCTCTCACATCTAAAGACAATGTGTCATTAATCACAGAGTTTTTAGTCTCAGTCTAGGATTTTGCAAGACTGGGGATCTTGCAGGGTTACTATTTACAAAATGGCATCTAGATTCTTATTTAGATTATTTCCCACCATGCTCCTGGTGGAAGTTTACAGGAAGAGAAATTGTTGAACATTGGAGAAAAAAACAGCAGCTTTTAGCTACTAGGTGTCCCAGTGTGTGCAATGGTTTGTACAGAAGATATAAGCCAACAAGAAAAAGAGAAGACGCAACGGAATGTGGAGACGACGGGAATACATGCTGCAACATCGCATGGAGACTCCGGTGAAGCCTCGAACGCTGCAATTTCGAAACTACACGCACCAGGTAGTTTTAGTAACCACGGCGTTCAAGGCTTCACCGGAGTCTCCATGCGATGTTGCAGCATGCGGGGGAATACATGCTTTTCTGCTTCCTGTTTGGTTCTGGAAAAAGCTCACCTATTGGTTGTAGATAATGTTCATGTCACTATATGGGTGAGCAAAGACTAAAAACTACAAACTTAACAGTTTGGATCACCACCTTACACCAAACGATCGAGATGACTGGAGCGCACCTCAACTCCAGCAAAACTCTCAAGATTTCATACCGACATTGGAAATTTTCTGCGTAAGTGAAAGTATTGCTGTGAGAAACCTCTTCGGTAATCACAGAGACACTAACACATCATGTCTCTAACATTCTGGGATTTCAGATGATTAGGGCAAAATGATGTCTGATCTATTCCCAGTGTTAAATTATTCATCCAGACACGTCAGGTTGAGTGTCTGAAAATGATTGAGATGCTGATGAACAGATCCATAATGCATGTGATTCTGCAATCGAAGTTCACATCTGTTCAATACTGTTTATAAACACGAAAGCCATGCGCTCCTAGGGATGTCTTCAACACAATATTTTCATAATTTGACCTTCACAACACAGATTTGTTTCAAACGTAATGCTTCTGTCACACATTTTTCCGTGCACTTACTGTATGTGTTCACACGTGATCCCTCTGTAAGTTTATGTCTCAGGCACATGCAAACAACTAGTCACCATGTGCCTGAGGGCTAAGCAGATGTGCTACTGTACACCACTGACTGACATGTTCCCTGCTGTTTGCAGTATGTGCGAGTGTCTTATGACACTAAGCCCGACTTGCTGCTCCACCTTATGACCAAGGAATGGCAGCTGGACCTGCCCAAGCTGCTCATCTCAGTCCACGGGGGACTGCAGAACTTTGAACTACAACCAAAACTCAAACAGGTCTTCGGCAAAGGGCTCATTAAGGCTGCCATGACAACGGGAGCCTGGATATTCACTGGTGGGGTCAACACAGGTAAAGTATTTTGAAAATTGGACATTTAATTTTAAAGACAAAAAAATTAAAATCGCAAGACATATTATTTGCAACATGCAGCCTCACTTATTATACAGATGGAGTGGCCAAGCACTTCTGCTACAGCATGAGATATGACTGCGTGTCTGAATTTTCCTCATAATTATCAGCTATTTAATAACCATTCTTGAAGCCCCTCAGGATTGTAGACATGTTCAAACTCTGGATTACAACAAAAGGGTTCCATAAAGTTTATCATGGGCACTTAACTGTGCTTATACACTCATAGTCAGACAGGTGAAGTGATACTGTAGCTCGCTATTATTTAAATATTCTCATGGAAAAGATTTTAGCCTATAAATTGCTTTTTCATTTTGGATCGACCAAAGGTGTTTTTGATTTTAGCAATCTGTATTTTAATCAGGGAAGACTATTTGAACAGAAAGCGATCACAGTGATTGTCGTTTTATTTGTTGCTTGACAGAAATGACAGAGGAGGCAATTAAGGTCCATCATGAACTCATACCTCCAAAAGTACTTAATACTTTGGTCACGATGATGTCGTCCTGGATGCGGAGCAGCTGGATGGATTATTACCTCAGTAGACTGGATCTGAATCACAGGAGGTGCAGGGTTTCCTTTTAAACAACCCAGAAAGAACCAGTTTCAGAGAGCAACCAGATGATTGTGTGAGTGTGTTTGTGACAAAATAAAATCAGTCGAAATGATAATATGGTGAAGCAAAATGCCGGCTGACAGATTGACTGCACATGAATTATGCATAAGTATGGAGTTTTCATGCATATGGAAAGCACTCTGTTTTTACAGTATATCTTGGTAAGTTATAGATAGAGGTGTTAGGTCATACAAATGCTAAATGCTTGGTTGCTCCCATCTTACAGATTACTGTATCCTGAAAGTTATTATAACTGTACACTGATTATCAGTTATCAAACATTATCAGCCGTGTTGACAGTGGAATTCTTATCAATGCTGATTAACGTTGTCCTCAGTATAACAGTTCACTGTTTGTATTGTTTGTATTGTTTCTAGGTCACAAAAAGAGAAGCATTTTAGTAACTGGAATTAGCTTGAAATAAGAGATAATGATGGATAGGAAGAGATGGACAGATATTATACATTGTCGGATGCTTTGAGTGCACACACTTAAGAGTCCAGAAAGGAATAGAAAGCACGATTTAGTGACAGAATGGGTGCAAAGGCAAGAAAGATGGAGAGAGACAGATGAATAATGGATTGATGGGTGGATTGGAAGGACAGTCAAGAGTTGAGGTGGAGAAAGAATGAATGCCAGTATAAGAGTTAAAATGCAACGAGCTCCAGGTCGGATTGCTGCTCCCCTGAGGGCAGCAATGAGAAGCCTGAAGCTACGGCCCGACCATGGTGCGTGCGTGCGTGCGTGTGTGCGTGTGTCACAGATTCTGTTTATCTTCTGGAGCAGAGTGTATCATTATCTGAGTTTAGGCTTTGTAGTGATCGTGACAAAACTGATTTGTTATCTTTTTCTCTGTCCTTCTCTCAAACACTAACGTTTTTGCACACACACACACACACACACACACACACACACACACACACATAAACACACAGGTGTGATTCGCCACGTGGGTGATGCACTGAAAGACCATGCCTCAAAGTCAAGGGGGAAGATCTGCACCATTGGCATTGCCCCATGGGGCATTGTAGAAAATCAAGAGGATCTTGTTGGCAAAGATGTAAGTCTCTGAGAACAAATAAATCAATAATGTAACAATGGAAACAAGTGAAAGCTTTGGCAAAAAATATAATGTGCAGTCCACAGTTGTCAGAGCCGATAAATTGCCGCTGACAGCTTATTAACTGAAGTGCTGAGTAAACCAATCCAATCTGTGACAAACAGTCCTTCAAAGTGAGTTGGACAGCTGGCGGAACCACATGAGCCTTCAGAGCATACGCTGACTCATTCAAATCTCGCGAATCAATGTTATGTTATAGTTTAAAAATTTCATCACACGTTGCACTGCAGTGAACTGCACTCCGTCCCGCTGAACGAGTCGAGCAGAGCCAATTAATGTTGGAGGCTGAAATGAGATGATTAAGTGCTGAAGCTCTTTTTTCATGCTTGATTGGCCTTAACTGTATAATGACCTGATGAGTTTCCCTCCGATTGTCAGGCACTGTCCCACAAGACCATGCTCTGGGAAACTTAATGTTGTATACATATTCACCAAACTTTTAGTTTAATTTATTGTATCTTTAATACCAGTACAATAAATAAATTGTTTTAAATGATGGATTGTGTGTATGGATCAAATGTTCTTTTTTTTTTGTTATTCTTTCACTAGAATCTGCAGTAAAAAGGTTAACATGAGAGTCTTATTATTATTCCAGGTTTGCTGCGGGTCCTAAAAAAGTCTCATGTCTTTGATTCACCTTGCAAGGCTCTAAATTTTTTAGGCATTTCGTCGCGGAAAATTTCTCAATGCTGTCCGAACAAAAAAAGGATGACTGAGTAGTTCCGGTATGCACTCATTTGTCTCATTTGTCAGTTTCTGGTTAAGTTTCACGTGTTAAACTAATGCCTTTCTAGCCAGCCTGCTAGTTAGTTTATGAACATGGGGAATTACAAGTTTAATCATAGGTGGCTTGAGAATGACGAGTGTTATTCTGAACAGGTATATTTTCACTTTTGGTGTGTATTATGTTGTAAATTTAATCCTAAATTTCATTTCAAAAAGTTTTTAAAATGTCTTTAAAAGATTTGGTTCAACTTGTTAATAGCTGTAGACACCCTGTACTAAGGCAAATGCTATTCCTTTTTTACCAACACCATACATTGATGCTACTCGGGGGAAAAAATGCTCTTGTCATCATTAATCCATCCATTTCTCCTTGGACAAACTGCAGCATAGCCCTGTCAGCCGTCGGCTTCTCTGATGTGTTAATAAACGGTATCTCCTCTCGACTAGGTGGTGCGTCCATACCAAACCATGTCTAACCCGATGAGCAAGTTGACGGTTCTGAACAGTCTACACTCCCACTTCATCCTGGCAGACAACGGCACCACTGGAAAATACGGCGCTGAGGTCAAACTGCGGCGCCAGCTAGAGAAACACATCTCTCTGCAGAAGATCAACACACGTGAGCGGAATTTACCGTATATTGGTCCGTCGCGGCATTTGTCAGACTGACCTACATTCCCCAAATTGGAGACAATGTTTCAAAGTAATACACCGACCGATAACAGCATAATGAAACCAATATCCCTGTTTTATTAACAACAAATACTGGGGTTAATTGGGTTCAAAGTCTGCACCCGGAGTAAAATGATCATCACCTGCTTTATAGTGAACACAAACTGTCTCACAGTGTATTATTTTTAGCAAGCTTTGATACGACTTGATAAGCCTTTGAAACTGTCCCTCCCTTCAGGACGGTTTTATATTTTTTTCAAAGCTTCCTGAAAGCTCAGAATGAACTCTTCCCTCAAATGAACCCGCTGATATTCATTGTCTTCTGTTGTGGGGCTCACAGCTACATAACCAGCTTTCAAAATGTAATGGCGGGCACACACACACAGGCAAACACACGTGCACTTTTATTGAGTCCTTGATAATACCATTTTTATGGAGCCGTCTGTCTTCATTTGAAAATGTGTTTGAGCAGAAGCATATTACGCTCATAAATGGGCAGCGAGAGTGTATTTGAAGACTTGTGTGTCTACGTAGGTGTTCATGCACTATGGGTATATTAATGTGTATTTCAATCTGCACATGCACATATTTGCTTTTATGAGGAGTGTTCATCCACCGCTGAGTCTTGTCACGTTGCATTTCGCCATTTCCAATTTCCACATTATACTCTAGCTAGAAACCAAATGAATTTGCATGAATACAAAATGCATTTCTCTGTCTTTTTTTTTTCTTTCTCTCTTATGCACACAGGCACACGCACACCTCTCACACTTTAAATACATTTCTCAATAGCCTCTCGCAGCATTGTTTGGAATGTGTCAGAGCCGCGAACAAACCCGAGTCAGAGAAAGTGATTTATTTGTTATTACCTTCCTTTGTTGTCAACAACATTTTCTTACAATTTCCCCAGCATTTGGTTGACATGAATGCAGACATTTTAACATCAATACTTATTTGATAAGTAGGTAATGGGTGTTGCAAAATGGAGAGATTGTCACAGTGTCAAGAGCAATATAATGCCTCAGACCTTTTCTTTGTCAATGCTATTTTTGTTGACTGTCACTGATGTTCGCTGACAGGGACTTCACCTTTAGAATGAAACATAGGTGTCGACTCTACCGTATTCCTCCTAACCCTTTGACCTCACTGGTTTAAATGTGTCTCTGGGGTTGACAGGATACAGAAATGTACTTCCTCTCTTCTTTTTTTTTCACTCAGTCATGTGACCTATGGACTTCCCTTTGTCATCCTATGCCTGGACTCATACAAAAGGGGCTGGGAAGGCAAAGGGACGCCCAGTCGTCATACAACCGTCCATGTGATTTATTTTAACCTATATTTGGATCCATTCACAGCACAGAGCCACCACCCAGACTCTCCCCCATAATAACCTTAACCTCAGGAGTGTCTGAGGCTACGTTGATAACCAGCTTCAGCTTTATAACCTGCCACTCGGGTTGGCATCAGTTTCTTCTTAAGGTCAAGTGCTGTATCAGCCGAGATGGATTTATAGCCCTAATCAAAATCATTCTACCTGCTCTTGTATAGGATGAAGTGAAGTAACTGGTGAAGTGAGTGAATTTCCACAAATTTTATAAGGCCAGTGTTTTGAATTAAATTAATAACAATGAGAAACAAACAATCTAGCTATTCTTGTTGCTCCGCTTAGATATTTCAGAATTTTGTAGATTTACAAATCATTAACATTATCATAAAGCATATTAAAATCAGCTGGCTAATATCCCTCTGTTGGCCAATGGACAGATGTAGAGAAATCAATTTTTGAATATTTATGGAGGTGAGTGAATTGTATGCTTCTTAATCGCTATTTAACGCGAGGGGGAAAAAAACTAGAACAGCTCTGATCCTGAAGCCCTGCCAATTTACAGAGGCTTGGCTTCACCCCTATAAAAGGCCTGACACACTTTGGTCACACTGACCACCATCTTTTGATGTGAATAATTTATATAGTTTTTAAAGTCAATTGCTTCCCCAGTTTTCGATTATTGTATGTTTTTGGGTCTATATGTGTCCTTTACTTCCACATTCACCACTATAGTGTTGACAGACAAGGGCCATTTCCTGATTTGATTACCTGTCCACAGTGAATAGAGGAGTGCATTAATTTTCCTCGCAACAGGCCTCCCATGGGATCCAAGTGTAGCCCGGGGTCCTGTCAAGGCAAGGGGGATAAAGGAAGTGAAGAGAGAACAAAGCAGTTTAGTTTAAATGTCCTGACATGCGGGTATTAGACCGCACTTAACCACGAGCTCTTTTTCTCCCCAACTTCATTTCCTTAAATACAGTCACACACACTGCACACAAACACAACATGAAATAAGTGTGGTGAACAGATATGCGTAATCTCCCCCTGTGGTATTTTTGTGATGTCTGGGCAATCCTGTCGCTAATCCTACTGTGGCTGTGTGGAATTTTCCATGCAACGGCCATCATCATATGACTGCCGAAAATGCTGTAGCAATCAAATTGGCTGCACAAGATTATAACAAGGTTTTAAATATGGGAATCAAGTCTATATAATAAATGCGTAGGTGCTTGTGTCTGACTACATTTAAGAAAAACATAAATTGCAAACAGTGTCTTAAAACATCTTCCAACTCAAGAGGATTTTTCCGAAACCCTGCGACATTTTGATTTTCTGTTGCCACAAGACATTTTGCACCATTGGTTCAAAACCCATCATTGGAGCGCAGTTGTGCCTTCCATAAAAAACTCTTAACACCACCCCTGGTGACAAGAGTTGTGTAATAATTCCCTCTGCATGCTTTTTCCTGCAGTCCCCGCTGTATATTTGATGTTGTGTAAGGTGTCATTTCCTGTGGTCTTGTACCCTCACTAGCGGAAAGTGGACGAGAATATCTCAGGGACAGCTCTGGCCGGGTGTAAACAAAATAAATGTCTTTAGACAGGGAACTTGAGTTGGCAGGCTTCAACAATGGTGGATGGAGCCAAGACATTCACACGCTCGAGTTAATGCTCAGGCAGCACTGTACCCTGCTGTACATGCGTGACCCTCTCGTGACTCGTTTAGCCAAACATGGTCTAGTTTGATAGAACATGTAGAGAGATGCAGATGCAAATGAGCCTGGATTACCATAACGAGGATTACACTCATGCAGCAAAGAACTTGACATGCAAATCGAGAGAGAGAGAGAGAGAGAGAGAGAGAGAGAGAGAGAGCTTATAATAAGTGATCATAAGCATTCATTGCCTGATTATACACAAATGTAATTGTTGATTTAAAAATGTGTTGTACATTGCATATCCCGACACACTCATTTAATCTTTACACATACACACACTCAGGGACGTTTTTTCTCCTGAGCTCCTCCTCCCACCATCTCCTGAAGCTAGCCGACATTGTCAAACTCGGACATGAGGAAAATCAATAAAATTATTGGCACCATTTAGCACAGCTCACACAAACACTGCACAGCTCTTTTGGCATGTCTCCAGCAGCAGCCATAATGCTTTTTAATCACACACTTGCCTCAGAGAGGGGGAAAATGAAAAGAGGAAGAGGGAAGAGTGGGAAAAATGAAAACACAGAAAAGGGACTGATGGTGAGCAGAGACAGAGACAAAAGAAATGTGTGAAGCAGCTGTGAAGCAAACAGTGAGACCAAATATTTCCTTGAGGTGTCGTCACTGAAAGAGCGGGATAAAAAAAAAGTGAAAGGCAGTGAAAGAAAGAAGTTAATAGGCTTCATCCATGAATGTTTTTTTATTTTCTCTGGTAAGAAAGAAAGAAAAAAAGAAAACCCTGAATTTTATTCACTTACGCTTTTGTTTTTGCACATGACAGTTTAAAATTGGATCCACATTTCAGGCCAAAAGAGGAATAAAAGTTACTCATTTGTACAATTTAGATAAGGTCTGTGAGAAAACATGAGGCACCATGAGTGTGCCCTCTTTCATTTCTCCCAAATTACTTGGAATATTTAGTCGGACTTTGTATATTGAATGTGTGCGTGTGTGTGTGTGTGTGTGTGTGTGTGTGTTAACTCTATCTACTGTGTAACATTCACTGACCCTCTTATAAAAGTGGTTTCATTAATCACAGCATACGTGAAAGATGAAGTAGCTAGGGTAATTGAATCTAGAAGCCATAAGACCTTGCGTTGCAGATTAGCCGTGACACTGTGACCTCCACTGTGGAGCAGCCCATACAGGAGAGATTATGCTGAAGCTATGGCACATGGGAAGACAATACCTTTCGGTCGAGCACTTTAATATAAATGGCTGGACAAATTTGGGATTTTTTTAGATTAAGCTACTGTGCCTTTTTCTTGTGTAACCACCTGGCTGTATTAACCAAAATGCAGATAGCAGGACAATGTGCAAAATGTAATAATAAAAAGCCATTAATATGTTTACAACGTCTCCAGACCTGAATTGACGTCATATGAAATTATATTAAGTTTTCACGAGCCCCCTGGTCAGTGGTTTTAATCCCTGTGGTGGTGCTACTTTGATGACTGAGGTTGATGTGATGCTGTGGCTACATCCAGGTTACTAAATTTCCATTTGAAACGCATCACTGCTGCTACGTTTACATGTGGGGGAGAGATAACAAAGAGAGAAAAGGGTCAGTAGTGGGTTGGATGCCAGTAATGCCACAGGTATGGTTCCAGGTTGATGATGTGCATGGATGACATGTTATGTGGTGTGGAAAGAATTTGAGGGCATGATCATCAGTGTGAACTGTGATAAATGTCTTTAAGGGAAAAAAGAGACGGTCAAATAACAAGTTTGTTTTATCTATATTTAAATTTCTGTCTCCCTAACTTATATATTCATTATTCTCGCTGACTGTTTCTTCATAGAAGTGCTGCAACCCGTATAGCTTTGAACCGTGAAGGCTCGAGCAACTGTTTGTCAGGCCCGAGTTTGCTTTCTAGATGCATTTACTCTCAGCATTTTTGATGTGCAGCAGCTTCCTGATCTGTCAAGATGCATGAAGAGTAAATGGGGTCTGATATCCCAGATCACTGAATAACATTTTAACTTATGAATTGAGAGAGCTCTCACACAGAATACACACAGACTCACAAATCAGCACACAAATCACTGGGATAATATTCCTTTAACCCCAATTTCCCAGTTGTAAATGTCTTTTATCGGTCTGTGACACCATTCATGACTAATTCTCTCTGGCTCACTCGGCCATGGTGGCACTACAACTCATGTTACTGGTTTAAAAAATAAATTAAAAAAAGGTGACGCATCTGGTTTGATTCAGTAAGTATTACTGTGACTTTTTTAAAAAACAACAACAAGATGTTCTGATTTCACAACATGACCAAAAAACAAAACTAAAGCTCTGCCTTTTTAACACACCAAACCCCCCTGACCTTTTATTCAGTGGCCTGTCAAGTCGTGTTGCCTTCACAGATGTGATGTTTCCTGGCTGCTTTAGTTATCACTACGATAATGCTGTGAATGTGTGTGTGTGTGTGTTTGTGTGTGTGTGTTTACAATTGGTGTGGTGGGGATGTGAAGACAACAACCCACCTGCTGTTGCTCCTCCAGTCATGCTGATACAAATTTGACTCGTACAAGGACAAACTTGCAGACTCTCGCACACACTCGTGTACACAGACACACACAAAGAGGATGAGTCACTGCTGAATCCTTAATTAGGACCATTTAAGCATGTTATGTGTGTCTCACTTACACGCTTCCTCGTTCCCTCCGAAACTCCTTCTGTTCCCCCGTAACTTCCTCGTCTCGCAGACTGGATAAATATAGAAAGTTGGCCATGGATTCTCATCTACCCTCTCTCTACTTTAATACTGCCGCTGCTTTTTCAGGGTAGTTTTCCTCCTAAGAGATGAGGTGTGGGCACTGACACCCTGTTGTGCTTTGTGAACTGGCTAAACCCTAAAGCCTGGCACTGAACCACTGGTTCAGATTTCTCTCCCACTCCGATGTCAAAGCTGGACTTTTTTGGGGTGACCCCACCTGCAATCTAAGAATCTCCACTTCACTTGGGAAGAGGCGTGACATTTCCTAAACAATTTGAAATCTGTTGAACAATCACAACAGACTGGGCCAGCTGGCCAATCAGAGCAGACTGGGGTTTATCGGGAGGAGGGGCTAAAAGAAATCCAGGCATTTTAGATAGAGGGTGAAAAGAGGAGCTGCAACAATGGGCAGTATGAACACTGGTGCCTTTTCTGAACATTAGAGCATGTAAATCTTTTCAAGTGGGAACCCAAATTAAAAGTATGAACTTGAACATGTCCTTCCTCCGTTAGTTGTTACCTGAGATACACGTCACCTTTGGGTTAAGAAACATAAACAAACACATTAAAGAAGAAACGGGGAGAAGAAAACACAGCTATAAAGTCCATCTTAAAAACAGTGTTGCACTTTTGTGAGAAGGATTGAATATTCACCAAAATTCTCTCGGGCAGATTAGCTTTCCAGCCATGGGTTTACATTTCCACCCAGAACAATAGATTTGCCTCTGAAAGTGACGACTCGTGTAACCACACTGCATGCACTGTGGTCAAATACTCTGAGTTTCATTCAATATAAATGGAGAGTTCACACCACTAAAACCTCCCACACGGATAAAATAATTCAAAGGACTTAGTTTTCTAACAACAACAGGATTACTTTTTTTTTTTTAAGTATAAAATTGCAATTCCAGTGAAAGCAGCGGTTTCCAGAGCATCAATACTGCTAGTGTAAGGTCTCAGTTTCTACACAAGTCAGGACTGTGTAGCAGTTTTTTTTTGAGGTGGCACCAGTTGAAATCCAGCTCACATTATGTCCATAGTTTTTTCAAACCACACTGTAGATTAAAATACAAATGTCTGTAAACTTAAGTTTTCTGGGCACCACACAGAGAAAGATTATTATTATAGGATTATATAATATAGTATTGAATTATCACTTTTATAACCATAAATTGTGTTTTTGAGTAGTCGAATAAAAGAGACACTAATTTCATTTGTGTGTGTGTGTTGCAGAATTTTCTCCTACCAATTAGACATGACACAGCTGTGCTTTTTCCTCCTCATCTGCTCCTTGGTGGGTTTCAGTTGAACAATAATCTTTGGATACTGCGGCGTTGCCTTCCAAAGCTCACTAGTCATCAATATCAATGCTTTATCTGACACAACCGCAGACTCACACACATACACACGTGCAGGTAACAGCAAAAATAGACATCCAAAAGAAATGAAAGAATCAGACACAAAATGCAAGTCATTAGTCTGCTCCTCTCTCACATTCTGCCCTGTTGATGTATGGTCATGTGATGTGTTGTGGCACAGTGACGTGTTACCGCTTTGAAGTAGGCAAGGCCCCTAAAATATTCTCCTTATGTAACTGTCCCTGATACAAGGCCACACGAGGCTGTGAGGCAAACCGTAATAGTTGGGGTTATGCGTCTGAGTAACCGCGTGTGCTCATGTTTGTGTGAGTGCGTGCATCCAGTTTGTGGGCACACACCTGTGCGTGCTCGTCTGACTGCCTGCCTGCGTGTGTGAGAGACAGGTGATGCTCTCTCCTTTGTGAATTATGCAGACCAGGGATGAGGGCGCAGGGTGGGGAAGATTAGGCAGTTACACAGCTTTTGAATTAGAAGAGTAAAAAGACCTGATAATAAAAGGGAGAGGATGAGAATGGGGGTGGCTATGGAAGGAAAAACTGTAGAGAGGGCGACAGGAAGTTAGAGCAGGAAATGGCAGGATGACGGGAGAAGAGTTTTGGAGCCTAAAAGCGGAGAGAACATGAAATGGTAAACAGGGTTTATGGTGTCTATAATACTGTGATTTAATGGTAAACAGCATATGGAAACCAGGCTTGAAAGAGAGGAACAAGAAAAAGGCGGGAAATTCCTTTGGGAGTTTGGCAATAACTTTCATATCGACGGTCCCTTCTCCTGTAAATAGCCTTAGTGCGTACGGAAATAACCCACCTGCTAATTATGCATAATTACTCTAAATAGCCTGTGATTAGCAGGCAAGCAGCAATCTATGTGTGGAACAGTGGGAGGTTTATCAGTGAAACACTCTCTCTCTCACACTCACTTACTCACACACACATACACACAAGTCACACAAACAGAGAGCAAAGAACAAAGTGGGCTGGTTATTTTTGGCACATGTACTTTAAAAAAGAATCCTCTCTGCCATAATTAGACAGTTTGTCTAAAGTCATGAGACGTCACAAGTGTCGCATTTACACCTTGCTGGTAAATTTGGATTGAGTTTTTCTGTTATTAGACCAAGCATTCCAAGCCTGACTCTCCTCCCCTTCTATTTTTCCATCCTTAACTTGTCTTCTCCTCCTTTACTTTTCTGTCCCCTTAATCTGAATTTGCTCGGCCACGTTTTCCTCTCTGCAATCTTTACATCATCCTGTTTCTCCTGCTCCCACTCTATTCGTGTGCAGGTATTGGTCAGGGTGTGCCGGTGGTGGCTCTGATTGTGGAGGGAGGTCCCAATGTGATCTCCATAGTGCTGGAGTACCTCAGGGACACTCCTCCAGTCCCTGTGGTGGTGTGTGATGGCAGTGGCAGAGCCTCCGACATCTTGGCCTTTGGACACAAATACTCTGAGGAGGGAGGGTATGCACTCACATGTGCACATTGTGCTGTAATCCAACAATAGACACTCACTTAAACATGGTGACATTTTTTCCCATAAGATTGTTTGTAATCAGAATATTATAAATCTTATAAAAAATTGTTTTATGTAATATTAAATGATTGACGTCCCTTAGATCAAACATATGCATACAGTTTCATACATGCAGAATGCTGAAGCAACAGTGAAATACTGTCACAATGTATTTTTTAGGACACAGATATGATATCAGGATAAAGACATGAACTTTCGAGAATGCTTTTCCTGAAATGTGCTGATCTGCACTTCTGTCCCATCTGATTCAGAATTATTTGTATATTTCCATATATCCATTTACAGATTAAGGGTTAAGTTGCAGAATCACATCTGACCAAGGACTCGGAGATAATATGCTATGGCTTTACCCACTGAAAATAAATCTAATTTACCTGCTTCACCCTCACTGTTCTCTTCACCTTCCCTCTACCTGACACATTCTTGTCTTCTTTTTCTCCTCACCTCTCTGCCCCTGCAGCATAATTAATGAAACGCTAAGAGACCAGTTGCTGGTGACCATCCAGAAGACATTCACCTACAGCCGAACTCAGGCCCAACATCTGTTCATCATACTCATGGAGTGCATGAAGAAGAAGGAGCTGGTGAGTGTCACTTTCATACATGTCCACATACGCATAATGTACAGGCCAACACATATGTGTATACATTATTTACACACATTATATATTTTTTGCCCATAGATGCACATATATTTTCAATTACACTAACAAAACCACGAATAACACCAACATCACCATTAGGCATGAAGCTCTCTGCTGTATATAGCAAAGCCCCCAAAAAAGAAAAATATGTTATGCAGGAACAAATGAAGCTTCCTCGGAGTGAAACTTTTATTCAAGTAATTATTACCCCATCTTTTATGTATGACATGTAACCTTAAGTGGATGCAAATGTATTCAGATGAAGTTCAGGACCAAATGGCCTCCACTTGAGAACCTCGAACGCTTTGGCAGTGTTTAAGTCAAGACGCACATCTTGTCAAGCATGGCTGTCACACATCCCTGTCCCCCGGGAAGAGAACTGTCAGTCATCTGAAACCAACGTCTGATTAATGCTGTTAAATGCTGTGGGAGTCAAGGTGATGTTTGTTTGTCTCTGTTTGCAGGTTGTGGGGTGGGCATACAGTACTACCTGGTTTGTGAGTGAGGGGAATATTTGACAGATCGGTGACTATTGGTTCTGTTGGCTGCCAGTGGCACTTAGCTTGTGAATTTGTGATTATTAGCACATTCACCACCCAAGCCTTATTTTATCATCATGGCGGCTGGGATGTGTGTGGTGAGCCAGTCAGGTTTCTGTCATGTGATAGTCTTCCCTGTTTGTAGAAATACTGAAGTTCCATAATAATCCAAACACATTGGGTCTCCCAAAAAATTCAAACAGCATGTGCCCACACAAACCGCACACATACATTATGTGTACACACATCGTATTTTAAGCAGCCCAGCATTGGTCATGGTCGCATAGCGTGTAAGTGGATTGATTGTGTCCTCAGTGGGGTTCCAGCGGCTGACTGATGCTCACACTGATGGATCCTCTGAACACAATAAACAGGAGCAGAACAATGGGTTGGGAATCATTCAGCAGGAGCAGCTGTAGAGGCCAGATAATCTGATGCTGCCTTTCTGTCTCTGAATTTACAAAACTGTTACTACTGCCATATTGAAACTGAACACACAAGTGTACTTTTGGCAAGTTCACAAAGCATGCGTCATAAATTGTTGGCCGCAAGTGTCAAAACGCAGCAATGTACACAAGATTCCACAAAACACGACATCTCAGAAAACACAAGGACATTTCAGATTATGAAACAGATGTTTCGTGATCAGACAAAACGTAAGTCTCTGTTGACAGTTCAAGGTAAAATAGTGTCCTTTAACACATTTTAAACTGAGTTTAAAAGGATTGAAGAGGAAATTGAATATTGAATATTGACAAAAAAGGACAGAAAGGTTACTCTTCAGCAAGTGACATCAGAAGGGCCGACTTATCAGCTGAACGGACTGGGAATGATGTTTGAGTACAGAAATATGGGGTTGATTTAAGCACAGAAACAACCCGCCTTAACACATCCACTCCACTCAAACATTAACTTGGCGTCTGTCAAACGCCAGGTTCTTCTGAAATGTTGTTGTGTTTCACAGGCCAGGTACTTTTGTACAATCCATTTACTTCCAAAGAAACAAAATATATGTCTATTCTGGAGCTGATAAAAACTACATATGTTTGTTAGGAAGTAATTTTTAGTCTAGCTTTTCCTTTTGAAGGACTCCTTACTAAGGCTGTTACATTTTTCATATGAAATAATGAAATCAGTATTCTTGTCTATGCTTGCTATTCTACCAGTAGTTGCTTACAGGACTTCTATGGCAAAAGGTACTGCCGTCAGACAAGTTTGTATGGTTGACGTTATTTGACTCTTTGTCGTGGTCGCGTTAGCCAGCTGCTTCTAACGCAGCAGTGAAAATAGTGCAGTAGTACAATCGGTTACCAGTAGTGTGCACAAAATGGACAAAATATATATATATAGATATATATATATTATAATATGGACAAAATGTCAGCTAATTCACAAACGTCATACAACCTTAGTTAAAGTCACTCCTAATGTCTGACCGGACTCTCTTGAAATTAGGGGAAACAAACCTTTTGGTTTCCTTTGGCTCCTTCCCAGCTGCATCATTTACCATGTGGGGTCTGCGGGACTGGAGCTCCACATATTGCCAGAAACCAGTCACAGGTAAAATGCGAAGTACATTACTTTTTATTGAACACTACATCAATTTAGCTGACACTTTTGTCCAAAGCAACTTACAATAAGTGCATTCAACCTAAATGTTACCCAAAAAGCGCAATAATCATGCGAGTACATTAAAATATATCAAATAGGCAACTGTATCAAAAGTGTTACATTTTTTACTCATTTTATTTGTTTCTGTTTTAATGATTCATGGACTCAGGTGCTGTCTGAACAGTCTGCGTTTGGAAAGTTTGCAGGATTTCTGCTACTGCTACAATGGGGAGCTCGTTCCACCATTGTGGAACCAGGACAGCAAACAGAAGGGATTTTGTTGAGCGGTGGCTGCCTACCCCCTCGCAGTGAGGGAGTAGCAAGCCGTTTGACAGAAGCAGAACATAGTGGTCGTGCTGGGGTGTGAGGTTTGACCATTTCCTCGATGCAGGGAGGGCCTGAGCCATTCGCAGCACGTTAGGCGAGTACCAGTGTCTTGAATCGGATTCAAACCACCACCGGGAGCCGGTGCGGTGGAGCGGTGTTGTGTGCCAGAGGACCTGAGGGACTGTCCTGGTTCATACACTGGAACATGTCAAGATCATGAAGTGTTTTTACAGAAATTTTATAAACGTCCTATATTTTACACCTTGCTGGTGTTTTATTTAGAATTTTGATATCCTTAAGAAGATACTTTTGTGGTTTTAAGTACCAAAAACCATCTCAATATAGATTTATAGCTCCCCTCTCAGGAGCTCTGCTATGAACAGGGCAATTTTGGCCTTTCTAATTAATATTCATCAGCCTCTCTTCTGATTGGCCGACTCTTTTCAGTGTGACGCACGGCAAGGCCAACCACAGGTAACATATTGTTGACGACTGGAGACAACCAACCACCACCTCAAACACGTTTGCATGAGTGGCGTAACTCCAGTCCTGGATGGGGCAGTGTTGGAGTATGTGCATCGTGGTGTGTGTCTGCGTAGTATGAGCGAGGGAGAGAAGAGCTGCACGGAGCAGTAACGCTGATCAAAACAGTCTGAAAACTAACTC
Organism: Scophthalmus maximus; assembly: GCF_022379125.1. Taxonomy (NCBI): domain Eukaryota; kingdom Metazoa; phylum Chordata; class Actinopteri; order Pleuronectiformes; family Scophthalmidae; genus Scophthalmus; species Scophthalmus maximus. The sequence continues at coordinate 16,434,745 of NC_061533.1, read as the reverse complement.
AGAATTATTTGATCTTTGCAAAATACATCGGTAACTGGTGTTACGGAAGACGGCAGAGCGAACTGCTGCCAAAGCTAACTGCTGAGCGACTGGATGCTGGCCACAGCTGATGTGACGGGGAGCTGCTACTGGGGCAGAAATGCCAGCTGTTCTGGACGGTGAAGGAGCAGGCGGACTGGAGCAGCGCCCAGCTGTGACTGCAGCGAAGTGTCTCCCTCTTGGCCGCTTCCTGGGCATTAGCCACTAGTCTCTTATATTAATATCCTTAGGAAGCCTGTGCAAGCTTGTTGTTTGATAGCAAAGCAACAGAATGACGAATGGGCCGTGCTGGGGGAACGGCTGAAGGCGGTGACTATGTAGCTGTGACATCACATACTCACGGAAGTACTGACGCCTCATGAAAAGGCACATCTTCTGAATGCAGGGTGTGTGTATTTGTATTTGTACGGTACTTACAAAGCCCCTAGACTAGGGCTGAACGATTTGGGGAAAATATCGAATTGCGATTTTTCTAACAGATAGTGCTTTTTGATCTGCGATTATAATTTGCGCACACACACACTGACAGAGAGCGAGATGTGTTGAAGGGGTGAGAGCTCTCTCTCTGTTAGCAGTCTGTCTCTTTAACGAGGGAATAGTTGTGGCGTTTGTCACCTCATGGTGCCCCATCAGACATTGTCATACGGAGTAACAGTCTCAAACAACTCTCGTGTGGTTCTGTGTTCGTCACTACTGTCACTGACTTGTTGGTCGTACACTCGTCATGTAGCTGCTCTGGCTCTGTGCCAAGCGCTGATACAGGTTGGTGGTGTTGCCCCTTGAAGTAGCAACAGTAGCGCAGCATGTTCTGCACAACACCTGACGCTGCACAGCATCGTCCTTTTTAAAACCGACGTGCTGTTCCTCTTCGAGACTAAAGTCTCCGCTGTATCAGTTTCCGACTGTTCTGTCGAGCTTGAGGACATTGCGCAGCAGGTTAGTGCAGCGTGACTGATGCTTGTTCTTGGAACCGAGTGCTCCATTCGCTCGCGTATCACGTGACTAGTGTAATCGCGTCACTTGCGGTTAGAAAATCTTGTTTTATCATATCGCGATATTATCGCAAATACAATTAATTGTTCAGCCCTACCCTAGACCTTATTCATTATGAAAAAAGCCAGGAAATCTCAATTTTGACAATATCGGGCCTTTAGATCAAACGGATACTGACCGGATACAATGCAATGTCCTATCTCTTTCTGGTCGAGGGATACGGTGAAACATTTGTTCTGTAGTACCTGTGCCACAGTCCCATTGTGATTATAGAAACCTGTGTTTAAGCTTATACAGCAATGCCAAATCGTGTCAAGCTCATATTAACAACAAGGTCAGTAGCTGGGTCACAAAACCAGGTCAGATAACATCTGTTGACCCATTCACACTGGCAGCAAATTAGTGTTTGTCCTGGGTGGGTGCTTCAGTCTGAAAGGGGCAAGTGTTTAAAAGACAGAGAGACAATTAGAGTATGTGTTTGTCTTTGTGCCAGTGTGCCTGTGCTTTTTTCTGGCTATGCAGCACAAAATCTAAAGAGGAGGAGGAGAGAAAGACTAAAGGTGACTCTGTGTGTGTGTGTGTGTGTGTGTGTGTGTGTGTGTGTGTGTGTGTGTGTGTGTGTGTGTGTGTGTGTGTGTGTGTGTGTGTGTGTGTGTGTGTGTGTGTGTGTGTGTGTGTGTGTGTGTGTGTGTGTGTGTGTGTGTGTGTGTGTGTGTGTGTGTGTGTGTTTGCTTGCTTGCTTGCTTGCTTGCTTGCTTGCTTAAAAAGCCAAGTGGAAAGAAGGAGGAAGACCAAAGAAGCTTGCTTTTCTTTAATTTCAGCTTGTTGGTTTTTTGTCTACTTTTTTTATCAGTGTTTATGTTTTATATCAAGAGGCAATAAACTTGCAGTCCTGTTTTATTTTCATTCTTTGCTGTAGTTCTGTCATTTGTAGTTCTATGCCACACGACAAATGTTGTTGTTAAAATAATGCTGTGAAGTTAGTGAGACAGTAAATTATAAAACTGTAAAGTGCTTTTTACAGCTGCAAGCAATAGCTGCACTAAACAATTAGTCGTGTTTTGCCCGCATTTGGACTTATACAAGAGTGTGCTGGCTCACGTCCCAGTAAAAAATATCTGTTCTGATAGATGATAATATAAGTTCCAATTAAGTTCAAAGTCAGATGGGGGGGGGGGGGGGGGGGGGGGGGGGTAGGCAGGCTGCAATGATCAATCAATAATACTGTGCAAGCCCCTTTGTTTTACAGAGGGATAACAGATTTTAAGTATGTAGCTGATGTGCTATATAAGTGGAATGAAAGGGAATTCTAAAAGGAGGCATAGGCCACATTTGTTTCAATTTGTCTGGATGAAGAGAGTAATTATCTTGCTCATTTATGCACATCATTTCTCTTCTTTCTTTTACACAAAGGTGGTACATTATATGAATGTCAAACAAGCGAACTGAACAGACCAAAGGTAGGGTGAGGATGAGTGTATTTGAATATTAGCAGGCCCTGTTGTCATGTACAGTAACCTTTGTTTTATTAAGAAAAAAAGTGTGAATCCAACGTTCGGTCTAATTAAAAGAGAAGCTCCTCTTTCCCTCCCCTCCCCCCTCCTCACACTACTTCTGTAGGGTGGTGGGTGTGAGGAAGATGGTGCAAGATGACTGGTCCTGGTATCTCCCAGCTCGGTATGAATAATTCAGTGTAGAATAGACCTTATATGTTTAATTCTGATTAAATATTGAGGAGGAACCACCAACCCATAATGTTCCTCCACCTCCCTGATAACAGAGACTAAGAACTAGTAGGAGGAACACGAGGAGAGCGAAGAAGTGACTTAAATGGACCATGAGAGAGAGTGTGTGTGGGGGGAGGTTGGAGTAAAATGACACAAGAAGTAGGAGAAGAGGGAGAAATGTGGTTTGGATGAAGAGCAAATGTAAAAATAGGTACAGAGGCATTAAACTGAGAAATCTGTGAAGAGGAGAGAAACATTTCTTTGGCTCATTATCAGCAGGGCAGTTTATCTGTTTAAAATTTCATGAATAGAGAAACTTATTTCCCTCTTTCCACTGTCATACTGAAGACTGTTGGTTTGGTGATTCATCCCAGGAAATAAAAACTGAGGCACTTCTTAATATTTAAAGCTCAAATTCACAAAGATGAGTCTCTGTCAGATCTGCTGCACCATTGTTAATGTATAGACTTCAGTAGATGATTTGGAAAACCTCTGGGTCTACACGAGTGTGTGTGCATGTGGTGCGTCTGCCATGTGGCTTGCATGTACAAGTAGCAGCATCAGCAGGGTCTTTGCCTGTTAAATGAAGATGAATGTTTTCCAATCAGCTTGGCTCGCTGCAGCGTGAAGAGCAGTTTTCTGATCCTCTAAGCATATAGCTCAGTGTCTCTGAAGTTGTGGGAACCTCCGACGGAGCCCAGTCACGCTGTGAAAGATGGCCCTGCCTCTTCCCTTTTCATTTCTTATATCCGTCTTCAATTTGTCAACAGTAAATCTCCCTCCCTCTGTCTTCCTTTGCTTTACACATGACACCTCTGCTGGCCTCCTTCTCCTTAGCATTCCCGCATTTCCTCTCTCCTGTATTGTCAGCAGAGATTCGGTGTGACGGACACGAGGCAGCGTTCTGTCCTTTTCATGTTGACCCCTGAAGTGTCACTAGAGGCTGAGAGATGTAAAAGAAAAAAAGACTCAGTGGTTGGTGGAAATCCCAAAAATTCACATCACAGACTAACCTATTTTCACTATTGAAACCACAAAATTGTTTTAAAGACACAGGCAGATCATACTTTCACATTTTTACCGTCTTAGTCACCTTATTCCATAGTTTGCTGCCCTTCTTGTATTTTTTCAGCTGCTCTAATGCTTTGGTCAATGATAACTGCTCATGTTTGGGGTTGTACCAACCTGAGTGAAACACTCACAGCAAATTCCTTTAAGGTGATACATAGATTTGTCGCATTACCTACAGAAGTGCCCATCGATGCCCCATTTAAGTTTGAGGGTTAATTTAAGTTAACTGTTTTATGACAAATATCTGACACACTAATGACATGAAGTCCCTTTTTTGGCACCATTTCATAATCTGCTTGTATTGTTGTTTGTCAAATGCATCACGCATGAAAGGACATAGTGTGAAACCTGTGGTATTAGGTTAGACCTAGAGTGAATGTTATAAAATGTCCCGGTCACTGCGATTTGCTTGAAAACAGAATGCAGACGTCTTCAAGTTGGACCATGATATTAAATCGTCTGATCTCCTGCCTATGTTGCACACAAAGGGACCTCCAGGCGTGCATTTAGAATTTAGAATAATTCATTAACTTCAGTTCTGGAAGTACAGAAACGCAAGTATTGTCATAACGTAGCTGCAGACTGCATTCTGTCTGTGTCTACTGAGTGACGCATGTTACCCTAACATTAATATGCCCAAAATACCTGTATCACTTTTACTCATTGTAACCATCAATTAATCGACTAAAATATTACAGTTGATTTTGCAAATGAACATATACACATAAATGAAATTATAAATGAACAAAATAATAACCCAAAATAATGTGGGGGGTGCGTGTTGTCATTAATATGTCCAAACATTACTGTGTCCCACAACGACAGTATTAACCAAGGGCATCTATCATCTGCATTTCAAAAATGTTGAGTTCTTTCCACGAGTTATCAAAAAACCATCAAGCTCAACCATTAAACCTGTTTGCTCACAGTAAATACTCAAGAGCACCTTTGAACGAGATGATGAAAATAGACGGGGAAGGCGTTGTGTGTTTTCCTTCACACACTTATTGATGGCTCTCTGTCAGATCACTGCAGTTAAATTAGCAACCTTGCATTGCCATAGAGGGTTTTGTTGTGGGTTTTTTTTACAAAGCCTCTGCATTGTTGCTCGTGTATGACAACAGGTAGAGAAGAGCATATCCACAGGGTCACCTTGAGGGTGTGTTTGAATGGATGGATGTAGAGGTAGAGAGGAAGCGTGCAAAGATGGTGGTGGGGCGGGGGTAGCACACCAGTGAGAGGTTGCTGAAGATTAGTGGTTGGTGGGGCTGGGTGGGGGTATAAAGATGACGGATGGTAGGAAAAGAGTTGAGGTAAAAGTGTAAAGGGCCTGAAGGGAGAGCAGAGAATAGAAACAATTGTGAACATCTTCTATAATCATCATCTTTCCTCTAACATGCCATCATCCATCTTTAGGGAATTCTGCACTCTGATATAATGATAACTACAGGCTCACACATCAACACCCCTTTAAAATTATAGATAGTTGCCCTTTTCGCTCTCTCCCACTCTCATCCAACCTCTTCGCTACTTTCTTTCCTTGTATGTTATTTCTAAAATAACATACACAAATGTATGTTATCGAATAATTAATGGATCTAGTTAGTGTCACAGCTTTTTATACTTAAAACACAACCTTTTAGAGTCACGATGCAAAGCACACTTTTACGCACATCTTTTAAACACAAACACTGAATCATACAGTGTACAATCACACACACACGCATGCTTGGTTAAGTCATAGTGTTGCAAGTGTGTTCAACAGATGGCTGCCTGAATGTGTTGTTAACATCTATTAGAATGAAGCAAATAATCATCTATTCACTGGACACACACACACACACACACAAAACGCAGACAAGCATATGAAATTACACCATGCACTTACAACTCATTGATGTCCCTGCTCATGACGACCTTAACTGTTACCTTCACGTTCCATTGCACTCCTATTTCACCTAGAGAATTATCATTTGATTACACAGGTGACCAACTCACACACACAAACACACACGCACGCACACACACACACACACACACACACACACACACACACACACACACACAAACACACAAACACACACACACACTTAAATGCTCCCCTATTAGTGATTGCATTTGCAATGCATAACACTGGGCTTGGGCGTTGACATGATGCACAACTCCTCATTTCTCTCTCACGGAGAAGCCAAGATGTCATCAGCATATGGTATACAAGTGATGAATGAGCCAACATAATAGACATCATAAATCATCAATGTGAATTGAATTACTTTTGTGCATTTCGATTGTACGCAAATAGAGATAGGGACAGAAGAGAAAGAGGAGGGTTACCCTGCAACATTGCAGCATTGCCCAAGGGAAAGCAGCAGCAGCAGCAAAGCCCACAGATTCCTGGAGCTTCACAAAATGAAGCCATTTATAGGGGGGAGATGAGGAAGGGAGATGGGCTGCAGGGAGGAGAGGGGTGGGAGGGGATGGATGGAAGGATTAGAGGAATAGCTCGCCAGGCATTCCGAACACGCATTCTCCTGTACATGGCTCCCACAAGGTGCCCTTCACACGTGCACACTTATGAGCATGGATGCCCACACACACACGTCAGCACAGCGGTCAATGAACACACTTTTGATGTATATGACACAAAAAGATTTGCCTCTCAGCCGACTTTGGCTTTCATCCATTGCACCATCAGTTCATCTCACGCAGGACATAAAAAATGCAGCCGAAGTCTACACAGATGAAGACCTAAGCTGGCCTCAGAGTGAAATATCTTCCTGAATGCCTAAACTGAAGAAAAAATGTCAGACACAGCCAAAGAAAGGGAACAAATTAATCTACAGAACTGGAGAGCATCATTCTTTCATATTGATTTGTTTTTGCTCTCATTCTCCTTGGTTGCCTTCTCAGCAAATTCAGTGAAGTGAGAGTTTAGTGATTTTAGCTTGAAGAGAAGAGAGAAGGAGGAAACTCTGGAGAGGAGAACATACTGTATATTATATAACTGATACCTCTCCTCTCCCCATCTGAGCACCTTTGTAGCGGTGCGTGATTTTGGTGTAGTTGAATCCAGTGAATGTAATTGCACTCACCCAAGATGTGACTGAATCTGTTTTTGCTATTAGCATTAATACATTCAAGCAAACAACAGAATAGAATGAGTAGAGATTAGTCACTTTCAAACGAGGTTGCTCATGTAAAATTAATGTCTCTCTCTCTCTCTCTCTCTCTCTCTCTCTCTCTCTCTCTCTCTCTCTCTCTCTCCCTCTCTCTCTCTCTCTCTCTCTCTCTCTCTCTCTCTCTCTCTCTCTCTCTCTCTCTCTCTCTCTCTCTCTCTCTCTCTCTCTCTCAGATCACAGTATTCCGGATGGGGTCGGAGGGCCACCAGGACATTGACCTTGCCATCCTCACTGCATTACTCAAAGGTAGTTGTCAGTGTGTGTGTGTGTGTGTGTGTGTGTGTCTGTGTGTGTGTGTGTGTGTGTGTGTGCTGGAGGATGAGTGTATAGTAAGTGGCTTCCATTTCCCCGCCACCCCCCGGGAATTGTGTTATTTGGAAGTTTGTGAACATAAAAGGACGATAATATCATTTTAGGGAGCACTCCTCTCCCTGTCCCAGTTTAGGTGTATGTTCAAAGCACACAAGTATGTTTTCACTTTTAGAGTTCATAACACCGGAATAAAACGGGGATATACGTACCTATTTTTTCTCTCTCTCTTGAAGCTCCATTAAGCAATTATTGATCACTGTGAGGCAGAGAGACTTACAGTGTGAGGTCTCTCAAACAATTGATTACTTGCAGATTTGGCAAAAACACGCCGATGTGGGCATAATTCTGTGGTCCTCAAGTCCAGTCTTCACTGGTTTGGTTCACTAACTACTGAAAAAAATATCTGACTATTTTTGGTTCACTTCATGTTTTGATTTGTTTCCAGCACAGTATAACATGTCATTTTTGCCATCACCAAGGAGGTTATGTGGTTCAGTTTGTCTTTTAGCAGGAGTACTCAAAAAGTTATGGGCCGAAAATGCATGAAGATCTTGTTTACCGTTGTGCGGTGTATTGCTCTGCCTTGGTGGAAGTGGGCGTTCTAGTGCTCTTGTTTAACTTCTGTTTTTGCACAGATTCAACCAATGACTTAAAACTTTTTAATTAGTGAGCTTTAAGGATGCTGGTAGACAGACGCTTGCAAAAAAGGTAGTTTTAGCTTTGGAAAGAGCCGGGCCAGCTGTTTTTCCCGGTGCTCAGCTAATCTATATGTATGTATCTAACATGTATTCCACAAAATATGGAACTATTCCTTTTAATGTGGGCAGGTTGTAGCTCTAGTGGAGTACTGGCACCATACAAGCCTGCAGTGAATCCCGCTCGGTATGCTAATAAAAGCCTCTTTTTTTTTTAAAACAACACCTGCAGAATAATCCATTAGCATCAACACAGCTGCTCATTAACTCTGCGGCCAGACACAGATAATTACAGGAAGACACTTATAGTCACCACTGAATTATGGAAAGGGAAATCTCTTTGTGCCATATAAAGTGAATATTTCAATGTCATTTGTTTTCATGAAATTAATTTCAAATGAGGCAATAATTTGGCCAAATGTCCTAAACATCTGATGTGGTGCCAAGTTGCGACTGTAGGGTCCCACAGTCCAAACTTGAACTTTCTTATTATTTACACATTTACAGCATAGTCTTATAATGTCTTAAGGCATGACACAGCAAAATGAACATGAAGATATACAGTTGGTTGAAGAGTGCATTCGGTATGCTGTAACAAAATGCACTGAATTGGAACAAACGGAGTTACAAAATCTAAAATTCCTCAAGTGCAGACATAGCAATTATACTTAAACTCCATTGTTTTTCTCTACCCTATTTCTCACTTCACTGTTTCCCATGCCCCAACCCTCCACACACTCACACACACACACACAAACACACAAACACTCATGGATCCATACTTTCGATTGGTTTTTCAGTAGCTTGTATCGATCATGGTTGCTCTTGCGTCGTCAAAAATATGACGTTAACTTGGCTCACTTCAGTTTTCACGCATACTCTGCCTCCCTCTCTCTCTCTCTCACACACACGGACACACACACACACACACGCTCATGCACATGTACAAAGAAAACAGTGGGTCCCGTGGGACGACTTAGCAATTCAGAGCATATGATCGACTATCTCAGTAATTGTTCCTCAGAGAAAGATTTCATTCCACTGAGACTGTTGAGGAGACTAAACTAGAGTTTGGAGAGGGAGAGGATAAAAGTGTGTTTCACATCATTAATATGTAGCAGTCTAAAACTTAGGATCTCTTCGTTTCATGCATCACTCACTGATCCTTATCCGGCTCTATTCTTATGTACAGTATACATCACTTGTGTACTCCATTGACTCCGTCTGTTGATTTCTGTTCACTTCTTTGTACTTATTCTACCCATTCCATTTGGCAGTTAGATGAATGTGTGAAGGAAATGATTGAAATCAAAGTAAGAGAGGAGGAAAATGTTTAAAAAAGGAAATACAAGGGAGAAATCAGAGAGGTGAAGTCACGAGAGAGGAACACTTACAAAATGGACAAAAAATATTCTATGGTCAACATCATGAGGGTCTTTTGACATTCAAGTCTCACTCTGTGGCTGAGTGAATGAGAGGCATAAAGACTTTTAGTGTTAAATAAAATCAGTCACATCCTGCCTGAGAGCTTTTAAAAAAAACTGGATTAGACTCCTCCGCCGAAGAACTAAGATACTGCCTGAAGCTCAACAAAGCACAGCACAGTCATGGGATACACAGTGAAGGGAGAACATCGCAAGAGCTAGAAGTGGAAAAAAGGATAAAAACGAGTGAAAGTGTTAGCCTGTGTGAGAGATAGTAGGAACAGACGGAGCTGAACGGAGACTGCAGCCAAACCCACATGTTGTAACAGAGGGGAGTTTGGAGTAATTGATGATCTGCCGTCAGAGGTAGTCAATATATGTAAGACTGGGTCCATGAAGTCAGTTGGCTGCAGTTCAAGCTCCCAGAGTGAAGCCACAGGCTTTAGATATAGCAAGGCCAACCTACCATTTAAAATGCACATACTGTATCAGCACTAACACTCTTACCAGGGGACTTTGCGCGCTATTAGCTGGGCTCTGTCTGAACTCACACCATTAATCTCCAGTAATGCTGTACAGGCCTTTAAGTCAGAGAGAGTGCTGTGTAAAGCAATGATACTGTTGTGGTTATTAAAAATTACATGGTCCTTTCTTCACACAAGGGATTCCTACCATTCTTTTTGTTGCAGCGGATTTCTCTAAAGGCTTTTTCTCATCCTTTTCATCGTTGTTTAACTCCTCCAATGTGAATTATTAATGTTAACAGCAGACTGTGGTTTTCTGAGATCTCACTGGTCAATAATCTCTCACAGGCCAACTATGAAAGTTAATACGCAGTGACGTATTCCACTGAAGCTGATTTACATGTTATTATGCAGGTAAATCAAAAAATAGTGACGTTTATTTTATATTCAGTCCAGACTCGATTTTCTCCTGGTTCTAGATTTTTCTCGTTTTGTTTTTCTTCATTCCAACAAATACATAATCAATGTCATCTTTTAGTATCACAACATTTTAGGATTTTACAAATTACAATCCGTTCACATCAACGACTGGCAGCAAAGCTGTCACAGTGATGAGAGAAGTGCCCCTTTTACTTTTATTGGTCCTAACAGGCTTTTAAATGTCTTTTCTCTTGCCTGTTCTTCACCCAGAGTTACACTGAGCTAATTGGATCTGCCTACAATGCCACTTGATCTTTATTTTCATTGTTCATTTATTTTTATTTTCTTCTCGTGTGTAGAGGACAGAGTACAGTAAATGATGTTCACTGACACAGAACATCAAAGAGAGCACAGTTGTTGTAGTCTGCATTTTATGCGGAAAGGAGATGGAGCATTAAAGTAAGTGATACATCAAAGAACGAGCAGCCATTCTCCAAAGCAGAGACACTCTCCAGACCCACATCAGGCATATATTATAAAATAATACAGCACAATTGAAAAAAGCGCTATCATAAACTTATAGATACTATATATTGATTATGTCTACCATTTATACAGAGATAACAGATATAATCATTGAGAAATACATTATAACAAATACAAAAATCATTTTTTCCATAATTGTCTCACAAGATAAGAGAGATCAAACTTCATCATATCATACTTATACATGTTCAGCAAGAAACGTGTTAGCATCTAGCTGGGGTCAATAATAATATAAGCATATAAGGAGATTCATGAAATAAGCAGTAATGACAAATCATTGTCACAATTTAAACAACACAATATATTCAACAACTAAAGTATCCATCCACCATCCCCCCTTTTTTTCTGCTTATCCGACATTGGGTCGCGGAGGCAGCCATATAAGCAGGGTGTTCCAGACATCCCTCTCCCTTTCTAGCTCCTCCTGGGGGATCCCGAGGAGATACCAGACCAGATGGGATAGGTAGTCCCTCAAGCAAGTTCTATGTCTACCCCTGGTTCTCTTCCAGTTGGGCGAGTCTCCAATGGAAGGCATCCAGGAGGCATCCTGACAAAATGCTTGAACCACTTCAACAGGGCCCCTTTCACCGTGAAGGAGCTGCGGCTCTACTCCAAGCTGGATTTCGGGACTGGTCACCCTTTCTCAAAGTCTGAGCCCAGCCACCGCACGGAGAAAGCTCATTTCGGCCTCTTGTATTCGCGCTCTGACTCTTTCGGTCACTACCTAGAGCTCACGACCATAGGTGAGGCTCAGAACGTAGACAGACTGGTAAATCAAAAGCTTTGACTTGCGGCTCAGCTCTTGCTTCACCACAACGGTCTGGTACGATGGTGCGTCACTGCTGCTGCTGCACCAATCCGCCTGTCCATCTTCCCCTCACTCCTGAACAAGACCCTGACATACTTCAACTTCTTCACTTGGGGTAACGACACACTCAACCTGGACAGAGCAATCCACCATTTTCTGGCAGAGAAATACCAAGAAGAAAGTTCTGAACATTGGGAAATACTGTATAACCAAGTGCAAAATCGGATATAAAATTTCATCATATCATAGCAAGAACTATATATAACTGGAGTAACTACAAATACAAATAATACTTGCAGGTTGCTCTAAAGTTTGGCTCTTTGACTCTGTCTCTTAAGAAACCTTACTTTTTGTCAGAAGTATGACATTGTCCATGAACTTGCTTCATCCTCTCTCAGGTGCAAACGCTTCTGCTCCCGACCAGCTGAGTTTAGCACTGGCGTGGAATAGAGTGGACATCGCCCGCAGTCAAATCTTCATCTACGGACAGCAGTGGCCTGTAAGAACCATTCACCCTATTTAATAAAAAATAAAGTAAAAAATGCAGAAGAAATACTGATTGTATTTTCAGGGCTTTTTTTTCTTCTTGCTGCATTTCCAGTGATTTACACATTTTGTTATACTTCACTTCTTAATTTGGTAATTTAGCACATGATTGTTTTGGAATGACATTAATTCAACAGCTGATATTATTAACAACTGATATAGCATACAAGAAATTCAGCTCAAAGTCCTTTACATTTAGTCAAAATAACTAATAATTTGTCATATCTTCAAAGAGGAAGTCGATGACATAAACTGAACCAAAATATTTAATAATTTTAGCATTAAAGGCAATGTAAATGCAGAGAGCTGTTCAGGATTTGTCATGGGTGAAAGGTTCAACAACTGGCAAATGTTTGCAAATCGTAATCAAGGATTACTGTGGTTATCTATGAACATAATTGAAATGTATGCGTTTATTTGCAGTCATCAGACTTGAAGTTGGAAGCTGTCTTAAGATCCCAGACCATTTTATTTCAGCTCACTCTATTTTGAATGTGTGGTCTATGGAAGTAATATCTATAGTTATATTCAAATGGATATTTAACCGTTATGTGTGGCTCCACTCACGTTTCACTGCATTATCAGAGCGTGATGTAATAATCCTGTAGTAGTTTTAGTAAATGATGGTGCTCAAACTTTATTTATTTCCTTGCTGTGTTCAGTTTGTTGTATCGTCGTGTTTTCTGTGTATGGTAATTTATATCATATCCTCTCTTCCGTGTGCCTCAGGTCGGCTCCCTGGAGCAGGCAATGCTGGATGCCTTAGTTCTGGACCGAGTGGACTTTGTGAAGCTGCTGATTGAAAATGGAGTCAGTATGCACCGTTTCCTCACACTTTCCAGATTGGAAGAGCTCTACAACACGGTAATAACAGCTGCACATATTTAAACTGTAAATTTAAGTGGTCAGTTTCCACGAAAAATTTAGATTGAAAGACCTAAAACTGTAGTTGCTGTCACTGTTTGTAATAATATCGGTAAGTGTTGTGTTTGATTTTTCTTCTCAAACAGAGACATGGACCATCCAACACGCTGTACCACCTTGTCAGAGATGTCAAAAAGGTATGAGATGCACTGCTGTCCCTTTACCTTCATGGGAATGTTGGCTTGAATGTGTATATTAAAGAAGACATGTTTTCAGATATTGTGTTTCAGTTGCTTTTTTGCGGTGTGTGTGCTGTCACTCTTGTTTGCATCGATGGTGGTGTGTCTACATTTTGGTAGCCCTAGTTGCTGTTAACTGCAAATAGAGGCCAGCTTTTCTTTTTCAGCTGGAGTTGTGGGCTGCGGTGGCTGTGTAGAGCTATGCACGACTCTCATCCCATGACTCTTAAGCAATTTTTCTCTGTTCATTCTCTGAGGCACACCAGCACTGTAAATAAACACTACATATGTTAAGCGTTGTTTCTTCCACAGAACTTGAATTTTTTAAAAAACAACTGAGGCCCGTGAGGCTGATAACGAAAACTTCTCAGATCCACAATTTAATACTGTTTTATTTATTATGAACACTATTATCTAGTCTGGTATTTTATAAATTAGTTAGCAGTTAATTCTGCAAATAGTGATATTGCAAATTTCGTCACAGGAAACGTATACTTTTTTTGTATTGGGACTGTGTTAATTTTATGTTTAGATGATTGAAACAAGCCAAACAATCTTGACATTATTTTTTAAGGTTCGATCCACACTTCCTGTAGCATCTTGATGATTACAGACTATTTACATTCACCACGTCTCCACACTAATTAGGAGTGATCCCACTGTTGAGAGATGATGGAGAGGTCAGCTACAACTCTGTTAGAACTAAGAGGTGTTCATTAATTAAACTGCTACTGATTACAGTAATGCCGTAATCCCCCACCCCCACCCCCACTCCTCTGAGTCGATGAAGAGGCTTTATTTTGTGATCACCCCTTATTTACCTCCTTTCTGTGTTTAAACACAACTCTGGTCTCACCTCCGTGCAGAGAATATGCAGTTTACAAACGCACATCTCACTACACCATGTCACCAACATGCAATCACACAATGTAGTGCATGGCATAACATTATCATCTTCTTTTGGCAGAGCTTCGCGTAATTTCCATAGTGTAGCTTAATTTTTGTGTGCCACTGCTGTATGACAGTATGATGCTAATTAGATTTAACTACTATCCCTCCGGTTAAGTAACCATGTCATCGCTGTTTCCTGTTGTTTTTTTAGTTTTTTTTCCCCCTCATAGTTCTCTGCAGACTTGTTGGATATATTGACAGCAACATGAATCTCTTCTATTTATTCTGATGAAGGTGTTGTGATAATAACAGCTGTGAGGTCCAATGGCGGCTGCTCTCAGGTTTAATCTGGTCAATTCATTAGACTGTGTGAAAGCTGAGTCAAGCAGAAATTGGTTTTCCTGTAGAGAAAGTGAACAGTGCAGTTTTGTGGTCAATGGTTAGTGGCAATGCAATACATCTTGAGCCTTGATTCTTGCATATCACCGAGGGTTGGGAAGAAATTCTTACCTAACGGAGATGGTGAAAGTACTGGAATGAGTCTGATTATTTGGTTAGGTGATATAAGAAGACATGAGGACAGGATTGCAAAATACTGACGTCTTGTTCATTACATTATTATACTTTCATATGGTCTGTATTGTAATTTTTTTTCATAAGTTTGGCAACCCATTGAAATTACACCTAAAAGAAAACAACTGGTTGGTCAGCTGTTAAACTAGTTGCTGTTTAAGCGTTAGCTATGCTGAATGGAGGAAGGAAAAAGAAATGTATGAGTTTTTCATCAGAGCAGCTTCCCCATTACGAAGTGAGCCTAGCCTCAGACTTAACTGACTACACAGTAGAATTAAAAACTGCAGAGGGCTAAGCTCTCGGAGTGTACACATACAAGGTGTAAACAAACGGTTATTAGCTTGAGCCTCACCATCACCATAGGGAATTAAAAGAGGTCTCGGCTGACCGCTGACTGGTGCATTTGAACTATGTATATATATATATATATATATATATATATATATATATATATATATATATATATATATACACACACACACACACACACACATATATCAGTAGCATGAGGAGGTGAAGCTTTGTGTGCTTTGAACCACAAAGTTGAATGTTGAAAAGGCAAGCACTATCTGTGGGTGTCTTCAAAGTGCTTCAGTTGGTCCACAGGGGTTTGTCAGCGGTGCGTCCTACCTTTGCCGCCAATGAAATTGAATCTGCGAACATGAAGTCAGGCTGGGGGATGGGTGGGACAAAGAGGATCTCTAGGCTCTCACATCATGATTGCACAGGGGTGGAAAAGGTATCAGGGTATTAGGGTAGGTGTTAAGGATATGTAAGGTAATTGGTGTATTTCAAAGGAACAGTGGGGGTCAGGATAATGATTGGGGGATATGGGGTTGATATTAAGGGCACAAAGAGGAGCAGCAAGTTTTGATGTGGTTATGGTCTTCAGGTGAAAGGACTTCCGTTCAATAATGATTCTCCCCTCCAGCATTAATAGCTGTCTGTCTGTCTGTCTTTCCATGCTATTGCCCCTCTCTTCCAGGTTAATGAGTCATTACCTCGTTCACTCTCTTTTCCTCTCTTCAAGACTGCGTTAAACCTCAATAAGAAGATCTCATTATTTCCATAAATGCAAATTATGACAAATCATTCAATTTTGTAAATGCTTTATAATTGTCCTCAAACGAGATATCCTCTCAATAAATCATACTGCTCCTGAGTTTTTAATCTAACCTAATTTTTCTGCTTCTCGGTTAGATTGAAGAGAAGTAGTTAAGCTTGGGGCTTTGAGGTTTCACGTTCTAGAAAGCTGTCAGGAGAAATACCTTACCTTAAAGTGTGACCAGTCTTTGTTTTCAACCAGTTATTTGGTTATGATATCTGAGGAATGACTCGAAATTCAAATCGAGATCCACGTTGTTTTTAGATCTCAAAATCTCAAACATTAAACTGACCAGTCTGGTTGAGATCACAATTCATCAAAGAGGCTGGAAGAGAGAGCTTGCCTGAGTTTCTGTGTAGCTCATGTCCCCTGCTCTTGCTTATCGTGTGGTTTACTCACTGACATTGTGTGTTTTTTGCAAGCGAGAATATCCAGGGTTCAGTTGGATCTACTTCAAGGTGAATCAGATAATCACGTTCTCTCTTATAGCCAAAAAGAGTTTGATATGGATTTTGTTGTTTCAGTGTGTGTGACTGTGTGATTTGTTTTGTACTCTGTTTCCCTCCTTTATTAATCAGTTGGTTTGGGTTGTTGCCTGTTAACATTGTCTGGTTTTCTAGGGAAACCTGCCCCCGGACTACCGCATTAGCCTCATTGACATTGGACTGGTCATTGAATACCTCATGGGCGGGGCATACCGGTGTAACTACACCAGGAAGAGATTCAGAACTCTATACCACAATCTGTTTGGACCCAAAAGGGTAAGTGAAGGATTCTGACCTTAATTAGCATCCCACCATTTAACACATTTATCATCATTAAACAAATGGAACAGTATCAGTGAAATGAGCCTCATGATCAAATTTACCTTGTAATGGCAAGACGGATAATATGACCAAATGATATTTTATAATGAAATGTAATAATTAATAGGTGAACTCCAGCTTCCTGATACAAGTAGGTAATTAGCGTGTACGTACAAATGTACTGGTTTAGACATGACGAAGTACATGAAACTTTAGCCAATAGTGTGTTGTACACAAATCTTTGTAATATACTGTTATGTGTGTTGATTTTAAGACTTTAACAGCATTACAGGCTTTACTTTGCTCAGATGATTAAGTTTTCAATCATATGAGGAAAATGCTTTCCAGGAATACTGGAATCGACGGGACAGAAATGCTTTGAGGAAGTAAGGCCAAATAATTAAAACCTTATTATAACAGTATAACACACCAATTAAAATGTGCTTCACAGGTAGATAAAAAAAAACTTCTGTAGTGGCATAGCAATAGGTAGCTGTTTGTCTCCAAGGTTCAACTGTTGCTAGTTATGCACAAGGTTGGGATATTAGTATATATATATATGTATATATATGTGTGTATATATATATATATATATATGTGTGTGTGTGTGTGTGTGTGTGTGTGTGTGTGTGTGTGTGTATATATATATATATATATATATATATATATATATAAAAATATCTTAGCCTGACTACCCAAATCGAAAACCCAAGTACCGAAATAACACATTTAGAAAACCTTGAGATTGTGTTTAGCCTTTTGATGTATCGTGGTGCTGCTCATCAGCAGAGGTCAAACATAAGAGTCGTCCTTCTTCATTTCCACATTTCCACATCAAATAGAGCAATTAGCTTGATGCAATAAATCATCCATCTATAGCAGTGGCTCTTCATCCTGTGCCATCATACACCCAAGAATACACACAATTCATTACTGATCTCACTGATCAGCACACTTTCAACCAGCGTGGCAAAAACTAATCATTGAAATTGTGCAATCTTGTTTTGGTTGTTGTGCGTTTTACATCAGACATACATACATATATGGTATATGTTCATGTTCTGTTGTTATGACGTATGATTCTGTCATTCTGCCTCAGAACTTCAAACCCTGCCACAGGTGTGATGAAAATAGACATGTACACAGCTGTGTATGTAACGCCATAGTTCAGCTCACGGCTGCGTGCGTGCGTGTGTGTGTGTTAGGCTTTATGTGCCTGTCTCATTGTACGTCTGCCATGGCAGCTGGAAAGACGCAGATAAAGCAAAAAGCAAAGAAATGGGACAGAGACTCAACAAAGAGGCAAAATGAGGGAGAGGGAAGAGAGAGAGAGACAGTTCCAATTTAACTGTGATTTTTCTAGATGAAATGAAGAGTCAGTCACATCGTCACATGCACACGCACACACGTACACACACCAACACATGTTAACTGAGAACAAAGCCTTGAAATAGATGCAGATATCAAAATCCCAACAGGAGACCTGGGCTATATTTACCAACACAGATGATGGCTCATGAATGCATAATTCATACATGCCCTTCTTTAATACAGATACACAGCACTGTACAAAATGCACAACATGTGATTGTTGCTGAATGTATAGTAAACTGTCAATCACACCTGCACAAAATGCTATCCTTCATTGTTTTTGCAATTTTAAACAAAAACACGTATACGTGACTCAACATATTTCATTATAGTATTGGCCCAAGTGAGACTGTCTATCTGTCGGTCTTTGCAACTGTTTTGTGCTTATAGAGTAAATTGCTCTATAAAATACATTCGACACGGTCTTGTTCTGTATGTTTATGTTTTTGTTGCTTTTCTAGCCCAAAGCCCTGAAACTGCTGGGGATGGAGGTGAGTGTTGTTCTCATCAAGGTTGTCGTTCCTTCACTGTTCCTCTCCCTCGTCTAAAACACAGTCTTCGTGATACTTGTGATATGTGTTGTGTGCAGTCGTTCTGCAGAATCCTTTCAGTGTGTGCTGTCAGTGTGACTCATGTTTCTTTGAATGAAAGACCTTGAGGCCTTTTTGATTTATATCGGTGACAGTCTGTATACACTTTAGAACCAGTTAAAGGTCAAATCAAATGATCAGACGTCTCACAATACCTTGTACAGTAAGGTTTTTAAATTCCAATTTCATTTTCCTCCAATTTATGAAATGAAACAAATGCTTGTAATGACATAGAGACTAATGGTTGCAGACAGTTTAAATTATATAGCCTACATCTTATGTCACAGCAGCCCAGTTACATTTTAACTAAATAGGTGATGACTGAACAAGATTACATAAAACATGGTTTGCGTACTCTAATGTATCCATGGTGTACATACCATGAAGTCTTTACATTGTAAACCTTTTACCACAGCATGTGTCTCCAGTTTTCTCCGAGGTTATTAATATCTAATGTGTATGGCTGTCCGTTCGTTTGTGCGTCTGCCTGTTTGAAATCTGTCTCCTTGTCAGTGTGTTTTCTCTCTGTTTGTGCCTGTTAAAAACTATTAATTTTCCCTTAATGGTTTGCTCCATTTTTTGTAAAGCCGGTTTAGCATTCAATCAATATGACAATATTGCTATTAACCCTGAAATCATTGAAGATTTAGATATATGGTGATCCAATCGTTTCTAAATATCCTTAAACCCATAGATTAATATCTTTTGATTTAATGGATGTCAATGGAGTGTCTCTCTCTGAATAATTTCCTGCTCAAGTAATGTTACATCTTTCTTGTCCAGATAATGTCTCATAAATCAAGCAGCAATTCTTGAAGCACTGAAAGTCATTTTTCACATGTATTTAACCAACCACCGTTGGTCCTGAGCTGTTAAAATGTGAAATTATTGGAGATCAATGCAGCCCTGCTGACAGGCCGTTTAGGTACTAACCTACAGTGTCAGTCTCTCGACAGTGAGAAAAACCTGGAGACACTCAGTGGTTCACCTTTACTGGTGTCATTTTACTCACGAGTGCAGGGACAGTATAACCTAAACCCTCCTAATGTTGTCATGTTCTACTAATTTTATGGTAGCGAATATAATTAGAAAAATCACCTGAACTACCTCTTTATTTACACCTCTGTTTCCACCCCGCTCACCACCAGGATGACATGCCAATACGCAGAGGCCGCCAGAAGACTACACGCAAACGAGAGGAAGAGGTGGACATCGATTTGGACGACCCTGAAATCAACCACTTCCCTTTCCCCTTCCATGAGCTGATGGTGTGGGCCGTGCTTATGAAACGTCAGAAAATGGCACTGTTCTTTTGGCAGCACGGCGAAGAGGCCATGGCCAAGGCCTTGGTAGCCTGTAAGCTTTGTAAGGCCATGGCCCATGAAGCCTCGGAGAATGACATGGTGGATGACATCTCCCAGGAACTGAACCACAATTCCAGGTGGGTGACGCAAACGATGCACAGAAATATTCCAATATGATGTGAAATATTTCATGGTATTATTTCTACACTAAATGATGTGTCAGCTCTGGGCTACTGTAGAAAGATGGCAGTGCAACATGTTGGGCTTGGTGGACGAGAACCCTCTCCCTATGTAGATATAAACGACTAATTCTAAAGCCAACGTGAACACAATTCCTTTGTTTCAGGTTATTATACTCAAATGAAAACATCAGAGTTTCCCATTAATTATCTGGATTGTGGCATTGTCTTACCAGCATTTTTTTTGCACCTAATAACATAAAAAAATAAAAGTTGAGATGGGAGTCTAGATGGGAACGTATACGCCCAAAACTCCACATACTACACATACTGTACAGTATGTGCTCATGCGCACACACAAACACACTAACGTCCCTTTTTCCTATAAAAGCTGACCTGTTTCAAATGACTACTGGCTCCCACAGGATGAAAGTGACATAAATACAGAAATCTGATAACGTACATCATCATTAGTTAAGGATGTGCTTTAGAGATAAAGGTAATCACCTAAAGGTATAACTGCTGACTATAAAATAACAGTAAATGAGGTGGAACATCTTCAGATACTACCAATAAAGCACAGACACACCAGCACTCATGAGCCCTCCCCCAGCACGCCCACAAACACACGCACACGCACACACACACACACACACACACACACACACACACACACACACACACAAACAAACACACACACAGTTTCAAAGGACTGTCTCAGAGCTGGCATATTTTGAGTTTCGTGTGCGTGTGTGTGTGTGTGTTTGTGTTTGTGTGTGCGCGTGCGCGCACATGTACAAAGGGATATTCGTTTGAACTGGTGTTATTTATAGTTGATACAGTAATGTGATCTGTAGGGAGTTCTTACATTTTAAGGCGCTTGTAAACCCTGTGCTGTATATTTTGTAGTTCATACAAGTCATTTGAGAAGCAACTCATTCAGAACTCATTCGTCCATTCACGAAGCACTGCTGAAAAGTGGCATGTGCTGTGTGTCTATTTCATCATGAACCCTTGTTTTATGAATCCTCTGAACTCCAGCAGAATTAGTGTGTTGATGATTGATTCACCAGTTGAATTAAATTTTACCATGTTTGGAAGTTTATCGCCGTCTCTGTTCATGTGTTTGTTTGCCTGCATACTGTATGTTGTGCATACTGTATGATCTCCCAGAGAGTTTGGCCAGCTGGCAGTGGAACTCCTTGACCAGTCCTATAAACAGGATGAGCAGATGGCCATGAAGCTGCTGACCTACGAGTTGAAGAACTGGAGCAACGCCACCTGCCTGCAGCTGGCGGTAGCGGCCAAACACAGAGATTTCATCGCTCACACCTGCAGTCAGATGCTGCTGACCGACATGTGGATGGGACGCCTGCGCATGCGCAAGAACTCCGGTCTGAAGGTAACACAAGGAGGCCAGATGTTTGCGATAACCTGTGTAAATAGCATACTAAAATAAATAAAATGTGTGGACCTCACAGCGTGAGAGAGACTCAGACTACCTGAGAAAAGTTTGGTAAGAAAGATAATGACCTCTTGACCTCTTTTAGAATCTATTGGCCCAAATACTTGTGTGAAAGTGCGGGAATGTGAAAGGAGAGGATTAGAATTCACTGTTGTATAGAAAATGTTCATATTATATTTATATTAGAAGCAGAAGCCGTCTAGTATTAGCTTATTACAAATATAACAGCACATACACAGTATCAACGTCCATGTTGGCAAGAAATTGCAGTATGAAATCCAGGTAATTTGCCTTTGTGTCATTTGTCCACCAGAGAGTGCTGACATATTTATTTTACTCCTGTAAAATGTCAAATCTGTTTATATCACAATTCCTCATTCAGGTTCTAATTAGAGAGTTTTAGGGGGGGGGGGGGGGGGTTCAGTTAACTGGTGACTTTTTTAACCATTTTTTCTCCCGTGAGTATTCCAGACGCCTGGCAGTTGGGCGATAGGATGCAGCTGCTCAGATCAGAGGGGTTAGGGTTAATTTTAATGAAGAGTTTCCCAGGGAGTTGCTGAAGGGATGACTGGATTCACACACGTTCACACACCGAGTAAGAGGCAAGATGATGGGTCTGGCTAGCTAACTTTCTCGGAGCACGGCAGACCGTTGGCGCTGTAAGTGTGGCTTAGGAGTGCAGGAGGGAGTGTGCTGCTTAGGCAAGCTCACTGGAGAAGAAAGACGGGACAGACACCACAAGATTCACTGCTTCCATCAGTTCATGATGTGCAGCAAATAACATTGCCAGAATGCTGTTAAAATTGTATATGTGCACATTTTTGAGTTGCAACACTCAAATTCATAAAAGAACATGCTTACTGGAGGCTTCAGACAAATGTGACTATTAAACTATTGATGTCTTTGCGCTTGACCTCAGCTGATGACTAGACAGCTGAAGCATTGCTTTACGTGCTGTGGTCTTTTTTTATCACAAATTAATGTCATGTAAACTTAAGTTGATTAAATCTCACTCATCAATGCAATGAAAACAACTACATTTCACTCCGAAATTCGTCGAAGTTAGCTGCTTCCAGAGATAAAAAGACACAGTTACACAAGTTTCCATCTTCCACTTTCCCTCGTCCTCTCCTCACCATGGTCACAGCCTCTGTCTTTACTTGTTTGACTATTTTGTACGTGGAAGTGTTCACAGCACGTCCCTCACATCCATCATGGCAGCACAAATCTTACTGCCTGTCTGTTTGACTAATATTTTGTAATTGATGAGACCTGCCCAGGTTGTCGTAAATATCAAACCTTTTTCACCTCATGATTTAGAGGTGTTCACACAGGTAAATTTATGTTGTTGGGGTTTTTGTGTGACATCTGTGGTTCGCTTCATAATCCTCTCCCTAACTTCTCCTCCGCCTCCACCTCCACTTCCTCTCTCCCTCATCAACCAGGTGATATTAGGACTGCTCCTGCCACCGTCCATCCTGAGTCTGGAGTTCAAGAACAAGGATGAGATGTCCTACATGCCGCAGGATCAGGAGGCCTACCTGCAGGAGAAGGAGGAGGAGGAGCCTGAGAAACCGGTCAAGGAGAAGGAGGAGGAAGACATGGAGTTCACAGTAAGATCTTACTGTGAGGCGCAGTACAACTCCGTGGTGAGAGAACCCACCTCAGCCCCGCATCTCAGAATCTATACACATCTTCAAACTTTCAACATCTCACACACACACACACACACACACACACACACACACTTTTTGTTCAGATTATAAAACTGATCACTGCCCACATAGCCCAGATTCTGTGTTCTTCGTAGTTATCTCTTGTGGACCAGTTTTATACAATGCTGTTGCCGTCCACAAAGAGATAATCATATGCACAATCATATACACACAGTTCTACCCACACAGACACAACATATTTGTTTTTCTCTATTCTGGCCAACTGGACACTTCCAGCCAAATCGGCCTTTTCCTGTTTCTCGTGGTCTCAGCAAAGACATGGTCGTGGAGTTGTAGCGTCTCAAGTCTGTCGCTGCTTGTGGGTTCCCTCGTGTATGTTTCTCCTTCCATCTACCTCCTCTCTATTTCTCTGCCTTTCCTTTCGCCCCTCCTGTTCTTTGCTCAGCTCTCTTCACTTCTTTTGGAGTTTTTTTTCTCTTGCTTCAATCTCTCGTTCTGCAGCTCTCCCCCTCTCTCTAGCTCTCCTTCCTCTCTCTCCCTCCCTCTCTCCAAGCTCAGTTCTGTTCGAGGTACAGTACTGTATGCTTGTCGATTGCTGCCCCTCACTCTCTCCCGTCAGTGATGGCTTGCTGCGGCACACCACTCAGCATGTCGGCTGCTGAGCATGGGAGGCCCAGGCTTTTGCATTATATAACCACGTCCGCCTGCTGCTGCAGAGCTTAAATCATCCAGAGTCTGAGCACCTTCTCCCGGCTCACAGTGGAAGAGTTGGTCCGTCTGCATAGACATGGATGTACAACAGGATAAGGACTCGTTCCATTTCAATCCAATCATTTCTGGAGATGGTACAAAGATCCAGTTTATGTGCTTAATTGAAGGCGCAAACTGGATGTGATGTTGTCCCATTAAGTGATTGAACTGAAGTTGAACGCCTTTCAGCACCACTGTACATACTCTCCATCTGCATTGAGCACAGCTTCAAGCCAGTGCAAAGATTCACAAAATGGGCCATTTTACATCTCACGCATGCAGTCCTTCAGGCACTGTGGTGTGAAACTAAAGGTCCTGCTCGCAGAGAATGCATTTGCAATGAGCCCTTCCTGTTGCCCTGGCTTCTGACTGTACAAATGCACCTCCAGTTACTTATGAATCATATAAAGATTCATACAGATACACAGACTGCTACACCACAGAGGGAGATCGTCTTGTCATATCCTCAGATGCTTTAGATAAACCACACTGATGAATGTAATAACTTGTGATATAGCCTTTGATCCACTTGCTGATTTGATAATGTGCATGTTCAGTGCAGTAAAGGCATGGTGTGATTTACACACTGGCACATGAATCTGTTCACCTGAAGGTCAGTGGATAAACTTTGGCTCTATATACAGAGAAAAAAAGAGAGAAAATCAGTGATACCTTACTGATGACGATTTCTTTTTTGATTTCCTGCTGATTATTCAGCGATGGTTTTCTCACTATTGTACCTGTTCAGCCGTCTGGGAGCTTAAACCAACGCCTGATTACGTAGTTCAAATATTTGGACAGAATTTCAAACATGTTATCTTTGCCCAGGTTGACTGTACTTAATCGACATACAATACAATTCCACGAATGAACTCCCTCATAGATCTGGTGTTGCTCTGACATTAAGACCATGACCCATAAAAACAGTGGGCCCCCAACCCTCTCTCATGGATAAGGAAATGTGTCACAGGTTGATATGAGATATCGATGTCTCATCCTCTTCCTTTCCCTTCTCTGTCTTCTTTCTGTCATTGTCTCTGCCTCTCTTCTGCCTCTTAATTGTTGTCTGAGACACAATCCATGAGTGTCTGTGTCTGTGTCATACTGTTTTACCAGCCTTCACCCAACACTCCACCTCAAACACACATTTCACATTTTTGAATGATGACATTGCCTGTGCTTGCTGCTTTAATTATCATATTTAAACTGTGTTGTAGCCCATGATGTAACGCCGCTCCCTTTTCTCCTTTTTTTTCCTCCATTATTCTGCTCCTCCCTTCCACATACTTGTCTTCATCTCCATCCTTTCTCTCTGCACCTCGCCCCCACTCATCCTCCTTTGTCTTCCCAATCTGTCACACTTCCCTCTTCCCACACTATCCTTCCCCTTTATCCCTCACACCTTTCACTCCTTCCTCCCTCGCTCCACGTTGGGCTTGCATTTTGACCAGGCAATGCTGGGTAAGGTTGCCACGGAGACATCCAGAAAGAAGGATGTTGCGGAGGTTCAGAACCGCCACCGCCTCATCCCCATGGGACGCAAAATATACGAGTTCTACAATGCTCCAATTGTCAAGTTCTGGTTCCATACGGTCAGTGTCAGCTCCAGCAACACTACCTACACACACCCAGCTTCCTGTTGGTACTGTCAGTACTTATTGTGTCTCTGTTAGAGCCTCTGAAGATTTCCTGTGGTGAGCTCCTGCTTCCTTGGTGCTTCTATTGCCATTAGCCTCCTGTTACAAATCCACCCTGTCACAGCCCAGCTTCACTTGAGTGGGATCATTTTGTGGGAAAGAGGTGGAGGGGGGGGGCATACTGCTTCCATTCTGCTGACGGAAGCAGTATGGTGAGAAAAGTCCAAGGGAGGAAGAGAAGTGAGGAAACCTCTGACATTGCACAATTCCTCTGGATTCAATATTTAACTAAATAAATATTATGTGATGTAAAGTTAAGTGTGTTTTTTTTTAGTATGTTTGTTACCATACAGCACTGTTCATCCACATTCTGTGACTTTAGATGTCTTTGAAGTTTGTGTGTAGCTTGTGTTTTGTACAGTAGCTGCCAGTGTGTGTAACACTCTTTTGTTTTCTTGTTTGTCATCTTTCATGCTTGCCCAGCAAAAAAACCCATTTTATTCACAGAGGTTTCACTGTTTATTCATGCTGAGAAAATATTTGGACTGTCATTTGTTTCATCCCATTTTCTCTTTCGTCCCATTTACTTTTCTGCCGTTCAGGTTAAAAAAATATTCCTACTGTGAATTTAACTAGTGCACTAATGGAACAGACGCTGGGTTTTTCTCGGGGTCAAAATGTGGTCTTTACATTGTTGCTAGATTAGTATTCATGCCCAACACCTGCTGTAGAGCACTGCCCCGTTTATCGTGATATTAGTCAAACCTATCGCACAAACCAACTGTGCACGAGGGACTGAATGATAATTATCCTGAAAACACATTATAAAAAATCATCTGATTGTTGGATTTACAACTGGACAAAAAAACAGCAACCGCAATCTAATCTAAAATGTGAATTTGTTTAAGATTTCATTGTTTTATTATCATTACAATTTCAAAAGGAGAAAGATTCACTAATCTCTAAAAACCTTTTCAGGTTATCAAAACATCTGATTGAAATTGTGCCATGTCAAGACCCATGAATGACAAATAGATGTAAAAATTGATTCTGTATGCATATGTGTCAAGCTTTCAAGGCCTAATCATTAGATGGTTAGGCTTGCATTTAGAATGAAATTTTATATAGTCTGGATCATTATGAGCCACGGTGCACAAATAGGCACAGAAAAAAATGAAAGTGGACAGCTGACCTGGATTTAAATAGATACAACCCCAGGAGAAAAAGTAATGTGGAGGCGCAGTCATCAGGTGTCTCCACATCAAATCTGTATCCTCAGATGTGAAGAATTGCATTAGAGGGAGGTGTAATGAGGGTCAATCGTTCAATAAATAAGCGTTCAATTTGAGCAGTTACTTACAAAAACCTTTTCCCTTCTTCTCCTTTGTTTGTAGAGAGAGAATTGAACTCAATTTGTGCACAGTGGGAAAAGTGCACAAGTACATAACCATAAATGAGTCCCTGCTGATCTCCCTCTGCTGTTGTGCTCCTATGTAGATGGCATATGTGGCCTACCTCATGTTGTTCAACTACATTGTCCTGGTGAAGATGGACCTGTGGCCTTCTCCTCAGGAGTGGATCGTCATCGCGTATATATTCACCAACGGCATTGAGAAAATGAGAGAGGTACAACTCTACCCTAGCAGTGGCTGCATGCATATGTGCACATATTGACTGTATTGAACAGAAAATGATAATTTCTCATCTCAGCACTGAACTAAAAACATCAGGCTTGTCACCATTATGTCGCCCGCGGCTAAATACTATGAGCTCTGTGGTGGAGAGCAGAGGCTAAGCAATATGTCCATATCATCAAACAGCTTATAGTAAACAGGGAAACAGGGATGTGACGATGGAGGTGGAAGCCAAAGAGGAGGTCAAAGGGATAGAGTGGATAAGGCAGAGAGGGGGCGGTGGAAATGAAGTAAGGAAACAGAGATGAGAAAACAAAGAAAGAAAGGGAGTAAATAGGAAACACAGGTTTTGACCCTCACATGTGACCCTGTAGTTCACTCTCACTTTGTGGCTGTGTTTGTACTGTAAGTGTATGAAATACATTAATCATTGTGTCACATCAGTCTCAGCTGCACAACATTGCCTCCTCAGACGTCTCACTATATTCTCTGACTAGTGAACTCCTACTGCCCTCTTATGGTGGCCATAATGTATTGCATTTTAATTTTTTTCTCTTTTATCACTTTTTGGCGCGCTTAAGCTTTTTGCCCCCCACAACTTATGTGTTTATGAACACTTTTTTCCATTATCCCTGCGTGTCTTGTTTTTCCTTTTCTCTATCAATTTTCCCTCTTAATATCTTCCAGATCCTGATGTCGGAGCCAGGGAAGTTATTGCAGAAGGTGAAGGTGTGGCTGCAGGAGTACTGGAATGTCACAGACCTCATGGCCATCCTCATTTTCTCCGTGGGCATGGTTCTGCGTCTCCAGGAGCCGCCACTCATGAGCTACGGGCGGGTTATCTACTGCGTGAACATCATCTACTGGTACATCAGGCTGCTCGACATCTTCGGCGTCAACAAGTACCTGGGTCCCTATGTGATGATGATTGGCAAGATGGTGAGAAGAGGCAGGAATGGTGACACGTGTGTTTGTCTTTCTTTTCTGTCGGATTTTTTACTCCCCCATGTGTTCTTCATTTATATCTGACTGTTTGAACTTTTTTGACTTCACTTAACATGATTCATAGTGATTATGAGTTAACTGAGCTCCAAGATTACACAGTTTTAATTAGTATGTGGTGTGTACATGTAGGCTCCATCCTAACAGGAGATCTGTGCCTCGAAACCTCATTGTTTGATCTCAGAGAGCACAAGATCACAGAGTCTGTTATAGACATGATAAAAGAACTGCAGAAAGGATCAAAGACCCCAATCTGTATTGGTCTGATGTTTGACTGTCTGGACAGTCAACCAGACCTCTGTTTGATACGAAAATCTGCAATTAGTAAGAGAGAGACAGAGAGAGAGATTTATTTTGATCTGGATTCAATGACATTAGCAGATATTGGCATAAATTATGTTGTGGCAGCATGAACTGATTTCAAATCAAATCAGTTAAAAGAGGAAATCGGGAAAAACAAACGCAGCATTGTTAATTCAACTGAAGTATCACATACCAGCCCACTCGCTTCCTATTCCCCTGTTTTGCCTCATTATGACTTTCTTTGCTTTATCTGTTCCTTCTCGTTCCATCATTGTTTGTCTCTATAAACATTCTCACCAACTGTTATTTCTTTTCCTTTTTTATTTCACTACTCACCCCTTCTCCTCTCTCTTTGACAATCCTTTCTCTGTCAGATGATCGACATGATGTATTTTGTGATCATCATGTTGGTGGTGCTGATGAGTTTTGGGGTGGCGCGTCAGGCTATCCTCAACCCTAATGAAGACCCGTCCTGGATGCTAGCTAGGAACATCTTCTTCATGCCTTACTGGATGATCTACGGAGAGGTGTTTGCAGACCAGATTGACCGTAAGTTCTGGGCCAGCGTGTAAAATACATTTTTGTTCATTAAGGGGGGATGGTTCTTGAGTATAACTGAATACACACTACTCAGGGCAGAGTTACTGATTTAATTTTCAATCAATCTACCACAGGTTGAACTATTACTGGAAAGTGTCCTTTGTAACACATACATTGCATTATGAAGTCTGGAAATTCCTGACAAATGTTATTTCTACACCGTTACTTAGCTTCTTACATAAGGACAATAATGTCTATTGTCTTTTTGTTGTGACCTTTTTTTGTCTCCGTATTGATTTATGCCGTAGATAGAGTGAACATTTGACTAATAAATCAAAACTAGACTGTGAGCCACGTCTGTGAGGAACTGTGCTGAGAGTAAGAGGGTATTTGTGTGCTGTTCTGTTGTCTACATGTATGATAGTGAATATGATGGTGTGTACAGGTTGTGGCCCAAAGAGAAGAGATCTGAAATAATGTTTTCATTCTTTGTTTCAGATATGCATAGTAGGAAGTTACAGCAAAGGCTGAATGAAAAACTCTGGCTGGTCGAAAATTACTTTCGACCTCATGGAACCTGGCGTAACAATGGTCCATCCCACATTGCTCAGTGTAGTCAAAATCCCAGTCAATCTATAGATCCTCAGTTTAACCGCATCTCCCTATTTCACCTCCCCTTCATCATCACATTACCACCATGCCATATACACTCCCACCACTAGAGGCCACGTGAGACAAAAGTGTGCATGCAGCGCCACTCGCACTAAGGTTAAAGTTGCCCTCATGTGTTGGTATCTTGGGTAAGCTACTGTATATCAGCTCAGTTTTCTGTAAATAATAGAAACCAACAGAATCTAAGGTGAAAAGGCGTGATTCTTTGTTACAGCCTATCTTCTCCATGTCTTTGATTGAGACATCGGGTAGCTCGACCTAAGCCTATATCCTGTAAGCAACTTTACCCTGATAAATTTTGGCACTGGCTGGCAAATGGCAACTGTTACATGGCAGTAGCACTTTTCAAAGGTTTTCTAATCTCCAGTATCCATGGTCTTTTTAAAAATAAATTAATGTTCAAACAGCGAGAGGAACTATCAAAGTTTTAAAATTTCATATTCCCTTGATGTATCTTCCTCCACTTTTTTTCTCTCAACTTTCCATTAGTGTTATTTGAAGAAGTGATCCTGCCATGTTAACACTGTCTGTCATATAAACCATAAAACTGGCTCAGCTGCTCACCAAAGCAATTGCAACATTAACAAATCCTTCCAAAGCCAACATTTACCATAAGTGAGCATTCACATTTGAACATGAATATCTCATCCTACAGGAATAAAAGACAAACACTCACAGCAGAACATATTTATCAGCCACCTTCCATCATCTACAATCTGTTTTTTCACGTGGTTCAGTTGTCAGAGTTTTTAAATCCAAATTCTAGGTAAAACTCTAAAAAAAATGTATAGAAAAATTACTTCAGTTCTCTGTCTTTGGGCTGCATTGTGTGAAACAATTGAATATCAAGCGATGATGAGCGTGACTAGGATGAATCTGAAAGGCAAACAATCAAAGAACAAATGCTGAATGTTCCCCTGATAAGCCGCAGCAACTGAACCATCACAGATGGAAAAAACATACTATGTATCCGAAATACATTTCAAATGATTGAGAGCAATCAACCATCGCTGAATGAAGCTATGGCACACACGTGGCAATATATTTTAAACATGGACGACATGTTTAAATATATTGGAAACACAAATTGTGTTTATTTTCTTTGTGTATTTCGTTTTCAGATGCACATTTCTGAACATGAGCCCCTACCATTATTGTGTCCAATTTTTCCAGTCTCCTCTTTAACAAAAGAAGCATAAAAATAAATTATGCTTCTTGTTTGTTTGCAAATTATGTAGCTATGCTCGACTTTTTGTTTGTTATTGTGGTCTTGTAGCTCAACGTCCATTTTTGTCTTTGAATGTTTTAATTTTCCATGTTTTTATTTTTCTTTACTATATGCTGTCTTCTGTTCATGTAACATGTCTGCATGTCTTTCTAATTTGTTGTATATCTAAATTGTCTTCTCAAATATTGTTTTGATGGATTCTAGTTTCTTTCTGAAGACATATTTTCCATGTAATAACTTGTGTGTGCGTGTGTGTATTCATTGTGTGATGACCTGCAGCCCCCTGCGGGCAGAACATCACCACAGAGGATGGGGGGGTGGTGGTCCTGCCTCCCTGTAAGACGGGTGCCTGGATTGTCCCAGCCATCATGGCCTGCTACCTGCTGGTAGCCAACATACTTCTGGTCAACCTTCTCATAGCTGTGTTCAAGTATGTCAATTTTAATAATTTTAGCTTTTCCACTCGTAACAAGTTATGAATAGCAATACTTTACAGACAGAAATGAAACATGGCGAGGCAGGAGGATGATAGAAATAATTAATAGAGTAGTAGAAAGACATCGATGTTACTCATAGAAGTATCTAATTGTTAGTGTGTGTGCGTGTGCGCGCGTGCATGAAAGAGAAAAAAACTATACAAAACAGTTGTTTGTAGTGCTGTTAAGCCACAGTCATTAGAGGCTAGTTATTATAAGAATGGGCTGGTACTTCTTCCACAGGGACATTACTATGCTAATGATCTGTTATTGTGCCTCTGAATAATCCACGTGGCAACAACTATCATCATTTACCCCCATCGTCAGGGTAATTACCAAGTGCACAATGTACCAAAGTGCACAAAAGAGAAGAAAAAAAGCAATGGTTAAATTGATGGCTTATCACATTACAGCAAACATTTACTGTGTTGGTCGTTGCATTCCTTTGTCTCCACATACATGTGTCTGAACGTGGCTCTGCAGCGCAGCAGCATGCTAACCAATTGAATATACGTGTGTACATCTTAAAACGGTTGTCATGTAGGATTTCCCTACAATAAATTAACCCTCGGTTGTTTTGACGTATCTGTCTGTGATTGTCCGCCGTCATAGTAACACATTCTTCGAGGTGAAGTCCATCTCCAACCAGGTTTGGAAGTTTCAACGTTACCAGCTCATTATGACCTTCCATGAGCGGCCAGTCCTCCCACCACCGCTCATCATCTTCAGCCACATAACCATGGTCCTCAAGCACCTCTGCTGCCGCTGGCGCAAGCATGACGACGACGAGAGGGACTACGGACTGAGTGAGCGATAAGTCATTAGCACGCCTGTTAAACTCAGGATCTTGTAATGGGTTCAAATCACATTTTTTTCTTTTATCTGTTTTTAGTGCAACAGTGTTGCTTTTTAAAATCACAAAAACACCTCTAAATATTGAGTATATGGGTTGCTTTTTTTATTATGGACCATTATAGTACTAGTCAGATAAATGTGACACTGCAGCTTTATAACTGTCACACTCTTTCACCCACAGAGCTTTTCATCACAGAGGACGAGCTGAAGAAAGTCCATGACTTCGAGGAGCAATGTATAGAAGAGTACTTCAGGGAAAAAGACGACAGATTCCACTCTTCAAATGATGAGCGGATCAGAGTCACCTCTGAAAGGTCAGACATGGACACAGCAAAAAAAACCTGTATCCTACATACTGTATAGGTTTCAGCCTATGGAAAACTGGTATATAAATAATTCTGCCAGGTAGAAGTGACAGAACAAAAACACACCTACAGTCATGCAGTGCTCATCTCAAACTGGCAACTTATATAAGGAATTTTGAATTTCAATGCAAATTCAAAGTTGAAATGTGTTATGTGTTTCCTCAGGTTTTTTCTTTTTTACTATTTTGTCAGGCTGCATGGGGGGGGTCTCTTTCTGCCACCTTCTTTCTCCTCCACTCTCCCCTGCTATTTCCCCCCTCTCAGTTGCGTTAATGTCTTTTTTCCCCTCCTTTTCTTCTCGACTCTTATCAGGGTGGAAAACATGGCGATGCGTCTGGAGGAGGTCAATGAGAGGGAACACTTCATGAAGGCATCGCTGCAGACTGTGGATATTCGTCTGGCACAAATGGAGGAGCTGATTGGACGGATTGCCGTAGCTCTGGAGCGCGTGACAGGGGTTGAACGTGGTGAGGTCAACAAAGTACGTTCCAGGACTTCATCTGACTGCACAGACTCCGCATACATACTCCGCCACGGTGAGTGCCCAGATGCAGCATACATCCTCCGTCAAAGCAGCTTTAACAGCACAGAGGGGAATGCCTACCGTCTACAGGAGGCACTGGAGGGAACAGCTGAGGGCTCCATGTCCCCTCCGTCTCCTACTGGCATGGCCTCACGGACAAGAAGCCATTCGTTTTATGTTCGTGGTGGTGAACGTGCAAGTGGAGCCGAACGGGCTGAGAGCTTCTTCAAAGAGTGCTCACTCAGTCTCCACCGAGCTAACAGCTCACAATCTGTGTCCTCAGCTGCCGCCCCCAAGGAGTCTAAGCCCCTCCCCCTGGCGACGCTGTCGGTGTCCCAGCAGCACCGTCCATCATCATGCATTGATATCTATGTCTCAACTTCTGAGGAGGTGGGTCCTGCAGAGGTCTTCCTGGATCCTCTCCGTATGGTCCCACCGCTCCAGAGAGACTGTTCGCTGCAGTCAGATATCATGGAGACGGTGTTGCCGGGAGGCCGGGACTTCAGTAGCGCTGCCACCAGCGGTTTGGGCGACAGGCACTCGGAGGGCGGTGCCGTCAGCAGCGGAGCAGCTGGAGCTATGTTTGACGATAGTGCGGCTGCTGATATGTCATTGTGCTCCGCCCACCTCTTACCAGACACAACCTTACCTCCATGGGACATGGAACCGTCCCCACCTCCCTCAGCAGGGCTGCTTGAACGCTCTAAGAGCAGTCGCTACCTCTCTACAGCAGGCACAGCATTCCTGGATGAGCCTCCTCTGGTCAAATCCCACAGCCTCATGTTCACACCAAGAGGCTGCTATGGTGGACTTGGGGCAGGAGTCCAGGTAAAAGCTGCAGAGTACACCAGCATCACTGACTGCATCGATACGCGCTGTGTCTCGGCTCCATACACTCCAGCAGAACGCTCACACTCCCCTGGAGGATCCACCTCATTCCCCTTTGATAAGCCGTCAGAAATGGGTTCCTCTCACCCAGAGAGAGAGGCAGAGCTTAGTCACACAGAGTCTGATCCAGAGGACCCTGAGGACTTGATCCCAGCCCCTGATACCCCTCGCCTAGGGGGCCTTGGGGGGCCCAGTGGGGCCCCCCTCTGCTCCCCCTTCTCTAGGCTGGAGCGAGCAAACAGCTGCTCCTCAGACGACTCCCATCCTTCCCTCACACTGGCCCCTCCGCACAGGAAGAGCCTGTCGGTGAGTGAGAGGATGGAGAGGGGACCGGGTCTGGGGGCAGACAGGGGGCCTGGGGCCGGGGGCCGGGGTCTGGCAGGAACCAGAAACCCCTTCCTCAGGAGCAAGTCTGGGGCACGGCCTGAGACAGCCAAGACTGACAGCCTCTCCATGAGGAAGCTGGCGACTCCGTCAGCTTTCCGCAGCTTTGATAGACAGAATTACACGTGACAAGGACACTGGTCAGCTCACTCACACACTGATAGGACCAGGCAGGAAAAGTGAAAGGGCCGAGGGTAAAAATGAAAGTAGGGTGAAGTTGCCCATAGATACTAATCTGGACCAGATCTTCAGTTTCACTGATGTTTTAGTCTAGAGAAAGTCATTAAAGTTTATTCATAGTACGTGCTGGGGGGAGGGGGGACAACTTTACGCTGGATCATGAATCAGGAGGAAGAGTTGGGAGATGTAGGTCCTACTGTACACCAGTCAAATACAAAGAGCTATGAATCTAGACTAGTTTTTACCTCTTCTTGTAGCTAAGTAACTCTCAGTGGGGTGTTATGGCAATGGAAGGTGTCTTTGTACTGTGTCTTCCACCCACCACCTTCATATCAAGTAGACAGCTGTCACTGTTACATCACATATCAATCACATTAGTCAGACAAGGTGTACTGTTACTCGTAGCTGCATTGTATGGTAGAAACTGCCATGTCTGAGAGACACAGAGGGAGAGCGGAGAAATACAAACAAAACAACCACCTCACTTTGTCTTAGCATAGAGTCGACACTGTTACATAACTTTCACATTAAATACATATTCCTCTCTTTGTATGATCCCAACTCCACCCTGTGAGACCCCAGCACAAGCAAACCGAAGCTGACATTTCTGGCCGATTTTGTAAAAGAATCGTCAAAAGTGTTTGGAAACCCCTCGTGGTTGCAATATAAATGGCTGTAACATGGCAACAACTTACCTCTGGGTACACAAGTACACCTTTCAAATAATCAATATTTATCTTTTCTGGGGGGGTTTCGAAGGAATATCCAGTGTGTCTTTCGTTCACATATTGTAGCATAATTTATCTACAAAAGTGTATTTATTTCTTTTGTCAGATCAGCTAGAGAAAGACCGGTCACGTCTGTCCGGTGTCCGAGATCTGTTTTCGCAGTGACTGGACAAGTAAAAATCTGCGTTTGATCGGCCACACGATACAAGAGAATGGTTAAAAGCTTTCAGGAAAAAGTGAGAAAGAAAATGCGACATGAAGGAGACGTCATCCGCTCATGGTTGAGTTAAGACACCAGTCTATGTCGGGAAAGTGAACACGGACAGTCAGTGCTTAACAGTGGACCTGAGACAGACGAGGTTTCTTAAGTGCATTGTTACATCCACATGCAAATGCCTACACACACACATACATGGTCAGTGAAATCCTACATATCACTTGGAAATATACTGAACTTCAGACCTGATCCTAGAGAGCTTTAACAAGTGCAATTGCAAAAAATGGGGGCAAGAGGGTGCATTGAGCCTTTTTTTCAGAAGCAATGCTTACTGGGTGAACCTGGGGAACCTTCAGCAGTGATGAAATAGAGCAAAATGTTTATTCAAACAGAAATGGTGGTTTCATTGAACATCCTGTTGTGTTAATCATGTGCAATGCCTTATTATATATATATATATATATATATATATATATATATATATATATACCGGGGATAATTTGCACGCCACTGTTGACTCATTTGTTCTTTATCATCGTATCATCGAGGGATTACATGTGTAATTTAGCTGTACAACTTATGTTGCATAATAATGATTTGATTTAACCTTTATTGGGTCACACCTCTGACACTCCCACACAACAAGAGAAAACTTGCCTCATTGGCCATTACACCCTCTTTCAAGGAAACATGTTATTCAACCATGACATGGTAGTAAAGCATCCTGTGGCTGAACGTGCCCCTGGTGTGAACCTTTCTGCACCTGACACAAAAAATCCTTCCCCTCAACCGGTCGTAGCTCTCCTGTAGCCCTGTGCCGCTCCTTCAGGTTTGGGCAATGGCATAATGTTGCAATGGTTTTACATTCACCTACTGCTAATGGATCCGTCCTTCATCTCTTCCATAACCGTCATACATTTGCTTTTCTCCTTTTTGTAATTTTTTTTCTTCATTCATTATTTTATGACATTCAAGCCAGCCACTGCAACAACACACTTGAAAAAAAGAAAGTACTTGCCCCATGACAGAGCCCGTTATAAATCATAAACTGGTCAAGAAGAGGTCCTAACGGAGGGGTTATAAATTTACCGAAAAAAATAAAACCCAATATATGCATTCCAGCTGAAGATGGGTGTGCATTTTAAGTGACATAGAAGGAAGAAAAATGGGACAATAATGAAAAGATGAAAGCCAGATAAGTGTTTAAAAATGTTCTCTTTTTTTTTTATTCTAGTGGAGGAAGTCTGGTGGGGGGAGAATGTGTTCTTCTCAGATCGCATTTAAACATAAGCCAGGTGAAATTATTAGAATTCCTACTGATTTTTTTTATGTTTATGTTTTATATTTCCTCGCTATTATAATTAATTTGAATCATGTGGCATTTATTTTGAGATTGATTCTATTTATTGACATTTTCTTGCTCATTGATAATTAAAGGAAATGCCTGTTTGAATAACAAAATTAATATTTATATCTTTTCAGTGATATTTTTGTCAAATTTTAAGTATTTTCTAATCAAGCTTTTAAATTGAATAAAAGTTGACCATCTACATGCACTAAATGCTGATGTATTATATTATTTATTAAATATAGAATTGTCTGATATACTGTACATTTCAATCATATTTAAAGTATTTAAAGTAGTTTTTATTGTACGTTTTATGAAGCAACTTATGAAAATTTTCTATCAAAAGGTTGACATGGCAATAAAGATTTGCCAGTATAACAAATTTAGGGTGCTTTTTGGCCATCGAAGGAAAATGAAGTGATTCTTAAGTCTGTTCAATTTCTCACATTTTTTTTGTTTTTTCTCTCTCTCTCTAATCACAGAGCCCAAATATCAGTGATTATTCTCAACATGTGGCTTTTGCATACTCTCATAGACATTTGTTGTTGCTCTTTTAACACATCGGAGGTACAGAGGAGGGGGACTGTTGTTATTTTAGACTGTATCATTGTTTGAATCTATCCAAAACACATAAACAGATTGAGACTAAATGGTTTTAGAGCTGAAGAAAAGAAAATCAATTTGCACATGAAGGTGCGACATAATGATGTGGGCACAGCGTCACCATAAGGTTGGTGCTGTTGCGGGAGGGGGGGGGGGGGGGGGGGGTTAGTCCCAAGTATTAGTGAAGCTTAAAAAATGCTGGATTCCACAATTCCTTTAATGCATCACAGTAGAATCTTTTGATGAGACCCTCCCTGGATGTTAAATGTGTTCATCTTTCATACTTCCACTTAAAAACACAGTTTTAAGGGAAATATTTGAAGCCCGTAGCTCAACTGAACATTAGGGTTTCTCAGACCTCAGAAAACTGTCTCCAATTAAGTTAAATCTGTGGAATTTAACCCAGTAATTATAACACAAATATAAATTGCATTTTGGACACACGGGAAGTATGGATCACGTAGGTTGGGCAAATCAGGGATGACACAAATAACCTGTGAGATTATAAATATGATGTTGTAGCCAGATGATACAGACAAAGGATCCTGTCTGCAGTTCCCTCAACAACAGTGTAGGTTACAGTTTGTTTCAGAGAGGAAAGGTTGACACTAAGTCAATGCTCAGGGATACATTACTCCAGTGATGCAAGAGAGTAAGACAAGAGTTTGCCTTCAGCAGAAAGCTTCCAGCGTAAACACTGTGCTTTATGAGTGTCACCCAGAATCTTTGGGGATCATAGATAATCTATACATTTTGTATGTTACGTCGTCGGGAACGGCAATAGCTAATGAATGATCGTCTCCATATCTGATTGACTCGTTCACCCATGGAAATTTTAATTTAACATCTCCATAGTGCAAACTATTTATTCCTTTATAGGTTCGTGGACAGTTTTGATAAAGAGGGCTTTGGTCAAGCATAGTCGACCCCCAGTTGAAACCAAAATTTGCCAAACCAAATGGAAGTGAGCCGAGTCTTGCTCTGCTGACCTGTTGTCTACTCAGCTGTGGCAAACAGGTCAAACCTTTCAGCTTTGCATGGCCAAGTATGAAAGCATACATGTCCACGTATACGTAATTCTTTAAAACGCTTTATGATATGTTGACATGGCCTTTTTGTGGATGGCATTGACGAGAGGTGAGCATGCGTGTGTGAAT
Organism: Scophthalmus maximus; assembly: GCF_022379125.1. NCBI lineage: Eukaryota > Metazoa > Chordata > Actinopteri > Pleuronectiformes > Scophthalmidae > Scophthalmus > Scophthalmus maximus. The sequence goes on along the minus strand of NC_061533.1, from coordinate 16,395,968 downwards.
GTGCGTGTACGTGAACACTGTGTGAATCCAGAAATGTAGATCACAATACTGAAAGGGAGACATGATGACACAACACAGCCCAACAGAATCTCAATGAACATTCAATACAAATATTCTCCTGTACTGTATCTTACAGTATTTGTGGAATCATGAAAATAATCAACAGATCTGCTTCCCTCCTATTTCACGACCTCTAGCTCATAAGATAAAGAGAGTTTCATGCACATGTTTTTGTCTGCAATAATTGCTGATGTTGTGCTTCAGCAACAGAAAGGGACTCAAACACCCACTGGTCACACTTTTCTGTAACGGGCCTTTAAATGCATGCGGTTCTTCCACTCAGAGTGTACAGAGGCGACCTGTAAAGACGATGATGATGATGATGATGATGAAAGAAAGATAGAGAGAGATTTTAATATGAAATCAAAGTAGTGAGTTATTTGGATGCAAATACAAATCTGTATTCTTCAATGTGAATAGGATCATGTCTGGCATGCATTGTTAAATAAACGATTAAATACTGTAGATTGGTACTCGCTGTCTTGCCTGTTTTTACTTCACCGGGATCTTTAACCTGTCAATGACTCGTGTGTGTGTGTGTGTGTGTGTGTGTGTGTGTGTGTGTGTGTGCGTGCGTGCGTGCGTGCGTGCGTGCGTGCGTGCGTGCGTGCGTGCGTGCGTGCGTGCGTGCGTGCGTGCGTGCGTGAGTGAGAGAAAAGCAAACACAGGAAGTTTTCGAAGAAGGAAAAGTCATCATGTTGCTTTAGACGATTATTAGATCATCGATCATGATGTTAGCTAGAATACAAACCATTATAAAACTCATAAAACAACAAAGCCATGTGTAAACAATCAAGTTCTGAGCCACATCACACAAGCTGCTGAGCAGCGCACACACACGCACACACACACACACACACACACTCTGGCTGCTGGTGAGATGAGTACGACAGGTGTTGTTGCATGGGGGACAAGTTCCTGTTTTTCCCCTTTTTTTTTAACTCATCCGCCATGAGGCAGTAACACAGTGTTCAGCTGATTCCTTAGGGGGAAAACATTCATTTTAATTACTCAATAGGAGGGAACCTTGGCGCTTTCTTGGATTTGTATATGCAGACATGCCTCAAACAAACTCCTAACCAAACATTTCTTAAATGCATTGTGTTCAAATGTGATGAGCAATGAACAATTATTCACGACGATTGCAACTTTTTGTTCGTCGGAAACAATTGCTTACTGACGTGTGACATTTTACAACATTGCAAGTTTCTTGCGGTTCGCCCCTTCATGCTTTACCACTGGTCCTCAGCTCCGACTGGCCGAGTGGCTTAAAGTCTGTGGAACATATGTTAAACACGTGTCAGTATGTTAAAAAATTTAAATCAACACATCTGAATTCATGTAGTAGGTGCTGCTTTGCACAAAACTTTGCTTCGTCCTGCTTTGTGGACACAATAACATTGACGCCTCTGTACCTGCACTGCCTGTGTTACAAAACAATCAGTGCTGTTGCCCCGTGCTACTGTTTCTTTTTGTGAAGCAATATTTTCACAATTCCAGTGCTGTATTGAAATGCACCATCCTCTTAGATACAGCTGTTTAACTGAAATTAAAAGCAGCAATAAGACACTTTAAAACGTGTTTGTTCTGAGCAAAAGTATCTGTCCACATGTAAACAGGTGCCAGGTGAAGGCAGTGGAGACAAAAGGTCAATTATTTCTGCATGCAGATGTGGTGATGAAAAAGTATGAAGTAGCCTGAAAAAAGGAAACACCACATAGCCTACAAATAAAAGCCTTGGGTAAGGCTCATTTTATTTGGGTTCACGCCACTGCAAGCACGTTCCCTGTATATGATCTATTTCTACACGGTCCTTTTGGGTGAAAGTGCAGCCACGGAGTGATTAACACTGTAGATTGAGGCTTCACACTCCGTCCTGTTGTGTCCATTGTGCGCACAGTGCAGCAGGGGGGCCACTGACCGAACCAGGACGTCCTGTCTGTCCCACGCTCTGTCCGCCTGCGGGTGCGTGCGCGGGATCATGTAAAGGCGAGCCTGGCCGGCGGTGGTGCGTCAACACGTCGAAGGGAACATTCTGTCCTGAGATTACGCATGTGCCACCTCCTCCTCCTCCTCCTCCTCTGTTACAGCACACGCACACCCAAAAAAAAAAAAAAAAAAAGTATTTCACTTCTTGGCACACTGTGTCAGTCGGTGTCAACACAATAACATGACCCAGATGCGCCTTCCTGAACTCCTGCACTTCTGTGAGAGGGGAGATGTGGGGCAGCAGCGACACAGGCACCTCCTCTTTCACAGAAATGTTTACTGCTCTGCTGAGAGGAGGAGCTGGAGCAGGAGGGAGGCTGCAGGCGAGTCGAGTCCGGCCAAACCCCCGCGCGCTAACAAGAGGGGTTTTTGTTTTTCCTGGAAATCTAGGGATTCTGCCACCAAAGGGGAGGCGGAGTTCCAGTACGGGACGATCCGGGGAGAGGGGCAGAGTCCCTGCGGTGTTTCTGCTGATCTGTTATTATTATTATTTCTGCCGTTTTCCTGAACCTTTCTCCCTGCACATGTGTCTCAGCTCACAGCCCACCGTGTGCGCCGTGATGTGCACATCGGGGACAAATTCGCTGCAGTGCAGACAGGATTTAGCCTCAAGGGCAGATGGTTTTTATGTCTTTTCTTAACAGCTGTTTATTAGAGAAGTGACACTTAAATGGTGAGATGTAATGTTACATTCCCACAGTTTTGGCATCATCAACATACACAGATACACATCTGTGGCATGTAAGGACCCATACTTTGGTCATACGAAAATGCACTGTGTGTGTGTGTGTGTGTGTGTGTGTGTGTCCTGGGTGAGGCATTTGTCCAAAGGAAGTCCACACAGTTCGTGTCGAGGAATAAGTATTGCATGGCAGCGTTGCTCAATCCTACTCCCACAGAGCTGAGTAGGATTTTCAAGGAAATTTGGCCACGAATGAACCACACACTGCACTGCTTTCCTTTTTTTTTTTTAGCAGTGGGTCCTGTTACAGTTTCAAGTAGACTATATATATATATACATATGTGTGTGTGGGCAACTCTGAATATTCAACTGTAAGATGCTCTCTCTTGACAACAAACAGTCTCCAGAACCGATTGTTCAAATGTGCGTACATCCGTACAAATAAAACACCATTAACACTTTAAATAAAACCGAAGGTGCATTATAACCTTTAATAATGCACCTCAGTCTACAAGAGTTACATCTATATCGACCAAATTGTCATATTGGCTTGTTAGGAGTTATGCTATATAACCGACCCCATGCACACAGAGTTTGCACTGGCACTGAGGGGTTCAAGTGCAGCTTTGGGGACAGCTGAGGACAGCGCTAATTTAGAATCAGACCATGGTTGCGGAACTGGGGCACAGAGTGAGACCTGTCTGCAGCTGAAGCATTATGGGACAACAGTGGCAAATCACATGCACCGCTCTCCATGACACAGATGAACAGCATGTGCCATCACCTCCGTAGTTATATGGCAGCTCTGGTTGCCACTGCAGCTGTTGACACATGGACGTTACCCATGTGACCTGTGAGGAACCGGGTTGTATCACTAGTCACAGTGTCTCAAATTGTTCTTCCAAATACGCAGGTATCATGAACTTCGACTATTTTCACAAGGCATTCGCGTAACATGAAACCCGAGACCTGCACAAGGCCAAAATCGCAGGTCAATCCTCTTCATTTTTCATTGGCACCGGCAAATCAAACCCTGTGACATTTCTGCTTCTATTGGAAATAAGCATATACAGAAAGACTGCTTGGTGGCCATGCCTCAGGTTTGAACGTGGCCGGTAAGAGCAGGGCAGGTAGATTAGGAGCTGTGGGACACACAGTCAGCCACGACAGCGCTCTTTACCATCCACACGTCGAGCTGCAGCCTGTGGCCTACATGCACAGCAACAACAACCACCAAAGTATTTTTAACGGGTCTGTGCAGTCATAGACAACAGGGATCTAATCTGTCGTCATGAAATATGCAGCCGTCGGGTTACCGAGTGCGCCACCTGCATGTGTGGGCCTATGGAGCAATCCTATCAAAATCTATTGTTGTTTCCTTTCTTTTTCCCCCCTCCTTTGTTTTTTGTCCGAACGAAATCAACGTTCATTCTACGGAAATGAGCGGGATCTTGTTTATTGTTGGATCAAACTACATGTAGATCCACTGATGTATCCGCTACAAACCTGACACTTAAAATCACATGGAACATTCAAAGTAAACAGGCGTCCACAACTGCGGCTTCTCTCACGCATGTAGGGCATTTTAGGTAAGAGCAACGTGGGACTGGGGGCGTGGCTGTGATGGTGCATTCAGGTGCCTCTTTGACGCACGTCGTAAATACACTTCTCTTCGATAGGACTTGGCCTGCTAACAGGAGTTCCTATTCATTGAAGGGAGAAAAAAGCAAAATAATAACTTTGAATAACTTTGGGACACTGAATAGAACATAATTTGACAGTTATTAAATATAAAATGAACGTAATAATAATAGTCTAATTTGTCCCTCTTGTTTTGAATCAATAAAACAGCTCATAACTGTTCCATCATAGCATCAAATTAATGAAGTAACAATGAACTAAATTTGAAAAAAACACACCCATTGTTCAATAGACAACTAAGCAAACACATAGTTTATATTAATTTACAAATATAGCACTGACATATGTTCATAGTTGTATTTGATAGATGCACTCAGTTATTTGTTTTTCTTGTTCAGTTCAGATTAATGCAGTGGTGAAATGATACATATTTTGTTAACATTTTATCCTGTATAAATCTTATTTCCATTTGTAGACATTTTTAAATCTTCTTGTGTGTATATATACCGTATTTCCCGGTCACCTTGAGTCCCTGAAGGCAGCATTAGTGTGGCTCAGCCCTCTGTGTCGTCTGTGATTGGCCAATCGACCCGTCACTCGGTCGTGTGAATAAGCGATTCCACAAAACGAGTCACGTTTCCCCTCGGCCAATCACGGGCGCGCTTTATTATGACACGGCGGGATTCCGCGAAATTGTTTCTTGGAGTTGAGAGAAGTGGTGCTCGCAGTGAAATAGGACAAGTTGACGCATGTGTGGCAGCTCACACAAAGGCGGAATAAAAGCAGACACAATAAGCTCAGCCTGCGGACGCTGTGTTTTTAATCGATCGGTCTTTTTTGGGGGGAAAGGTGCAGAAGGAGAGAGAGAAGAAGAACCGGGAGACGATTCAAACTGCTGCCTTTCCTGGGGGGTGTTTATTTATCCGCCGTGCTGCCGCAACAAGAAAACGCAGCCCTTGCGGAATAGTCACATTGAAGACGACACGTGTGGACGGTTAACCGCATGTTTCCTGGGAGGATCGCCGTCTGATCGCAGACTGTTTAGTTGTTAAGGTTTCTTTTATTAAAGAGGATCCCAGGACAACTCTCGACATCACCACAGTTTCTCTCCTGCGTCCGGATCAGCTCCAGTGATGTCGGAGGTCAACGTCTCCGCAGACGGTGTCCCCAGCCGGCCGCCGGGGCGGACAGAGGACGTGCTGATCGAGAACCAGGAGAACAGGACTCTGCTGATGGTGGCGATGATTTTACTGGACTTGAACAAGTGCAGCCCCGGTGCGATCAGCGCCGGCGCCGGCAGATGTCTGGGGGGCAGCGACGCCGGTGGCGCGCTGGAGAAGGTGGAGCGGGGCGGTTGCCGGTTGAGCGCCGGGGACAGCCGGGGCCCGGCGGCGCCCAAACAGTCCCGGAACAAGGCGGCGGCGGCGGCGGCGGCGAGGAGGCGTGAGTCGCCCGAGAAGAGGCACTGCTGCCCCTTCGCCGGCTGTGGGAAGGTGTACGGCAAGTCGTCCCACCTCAAGGCTCACCTGAGGGTCCACACCGGTAAGTGGAGGCCCCGCGCGGTCCGACCGGAGAGACACGCCTCCGATACTGACGGGCCCGGTTCTGTTGACGACAGCGAAACCGCCCCGCGTCACCTTCTGCGTCACCTTCTGCACTTTTGCCCATATCTGGTTTCCGACGCATGTTGACGTCACTGTTAAAAGTCCGCGTCGGGACACGTCGGAGGAGCTGATGGGCCGAAACAGTCCACATTCAATGTAATAATCACCGTAAGAAAGAGGTGAAAGAAATAGTTGTAGAACAGGCCTACAGTGTGTGTGTGTGTGTGTGTGTGTGTGAGTGAGAGAGAGGGACACGAAGAGTGTGAGTGAGAGACCACATGTTCATGTGAATGATTAACACAGATTATAGGAAAGGTGGCCCCGTGAAGTGGCCCCTGCTGGTGGGGTGTGTGACTGACCGACCGGCCCGTAGCGTGCCGCCTCCCCGTGTTTGTGATGCATGATCGCACACACCGAGTTCAGTTAAGGTTAAGTCGTGATAAACATCTGAATATCGCCTCAAACGGTTGTTTCTCGTGACCGAGTGCGAGAGACGCGTCGTTTGGCCTCGGTGTAAACTGCGTGCGCGTCGTGGCAGATGGCGAGTGTCGGTGTCGTGGACATCAATTTATTGGCTTATGATCCACATGTAGGTCACTGCGACACTGCTGTCCCCACATGTACTTGTCCTCAGATATCAGCCTCCCTGCACCACCGCTTCCTCATACGTCACTCCCGCCCCCTCCCCTCGGGTTGTAAACAAGAGAAAACACGTGGTGCAATGAAGCACGTGCAGGAGGAGGAGAGGGGGGTTAGCCATTTTTTCCCCCCCATTTCTTTTTTTAATTTTTATTCAGGAGGCCCTTATCGTGACTCACTGTTTTTAAATCAATTTGTTCTGTTTATTGTTCTGGGAAAATACTGTTTATGGCAGAAACATTTCCATAACTTTCATTTGCCACAGGAAAAAAACCCAAGGTAATCACAGATGGCAGACCCAATCAACATAACGTTTCAAAAGAGAATTGCCTAATTCTACATGACGCCGTTGTCAAGTTAGCTACAGATTTTATTCTTTGAACCCACAGGGCTATTGAAAGAGGACCTCTAAGAAAAATTTAACCAAATAATGTGCGCAGTTTCCCAAGTTATGGTCATTCAAAACATCATCAGGTAAAACTGGTACTCTAAACTAGTGACCTGCAAATGCGTGACCTTTTGACCTATATTTCCTGTGAGAAGATAATGCAAAAAGATGACATCATGGGTCAAATCGGATATCCAAAAGGTCTTTCAATAAGCTTTCCAATGCAAATGGTCCATCTCAATACGACCATATAAGATAATATATTTTGGGGGTAAACGGTTAAGAATGATGAGGTTAGATCGGATGGTTCATCCTAGTATTCTGTTTGGCCCTGCCCACACCGGTCTCTTTTTAATAAAAAAGCATATTAAATATTGTTTCATCATCCTGATACTTTGGAATTTATGAGAATATTCAGACCTTATTGCTGAGTTGGGGCGTCAGAGTGTATTTGTATCAGGGGAGCAAACTGACCCCAGACTAAAATCACTAAAGTCTAATTTCTTTGTCTGTAAATGACATTTTAGAGGGGAAAACTTTTTTTTTCATACTTATTTAAAAATTATTTTATTTGGTGAAATAACAATTCGTCAGTGTATTTTTTTCTCTAATTTTATAACCTTAACCAAATGCTGTCAAGGGAAGTGTTACCATTTAAATAATCAAAGAATAAGATGTATTTATTGCATATATTAATTTTTTTACATACCGTATTGTAGTGGGGTCTGCCGACCAAACAACGAGTAAGAACATGACTGTTGACAAAGCTCATTATATCGATGCAGGCAAAGTGTAGTAACACAACATGTACGTGTGTGTCCTCAGGTGAGCGCCCCTTCGAATGTACCTGGACCGACTGTGGCAAGAAGTTCTCCCGATCAGACGAGCTGACGCGCCACTATCGCACGCACACGGGCGAGAAGCGCTTCAACTGTCCATTGTGTGACAAGTGCTTCATGAGGAGCGACCACCTGACTAAACACGCGCGGCGGCACGCGGGCTTCCATCCCAGCATGCTCCAGGGCTCCAGTGCAGCCAAGAGACGCCGCTGCTCCGAGTCTGTGTCCTCTGATTCAGGAGACCAAAGCCCTGCAGGGGTGTGAGACACGCCCACATACTGTACATATATATACAGTGCATAAAGGTACATGTAGTAGATACCGAGGCGTACACAAACATGGACACACCCCCATGTGTGATGTGTGTGTGTGTGCACAGACACACAAATCCTTTCCAGACAGACAACCCAACCTGCCAGACCACTAGTCAAAGAGATTTCCTGCTGTGCATGAAACATTGTGCATCAGCGAACGGAAACCTTTTCAACCAGACCATAATGAAAGTAGAGCTTCCCCCTCGTGTTCCCTGACGTGACTGGTATGTACTAAGGGTTATTCAGGGTCAATCGGACAGGTCTAGTTGTTTTACCATTTGTAATTATCTAATTTGTGTTGTGAGACCTTTTTTTTCTGGAAGAATCCACTGTCCAAGTGTTGTCCATGTACATATATACAGTCGTTTTCATAAACACTACATCTTTTCGCCTTGCAGTCACAAGTTACTTTCAGACGTGTACTCGGGGAAATTGGGTCAGAGTTTGCCGTCCACACATGGAGAACGCAGCGGAAGATCGTCCGTGTCAGACACGTTCACAAACGGCAGGGTCATTTCCGGAACATTCGGGCGAGGGGTGGCACCTTGGTAGAGAACCCGCTCCTTCATAGAAACGTTTCTAGGGGGCAGGCAGGAAAAGTTCAGAAAATGTCCGGAGCAACATTTGCAGACATTTGCGTTCGCACATACAGCCCCTCAGGAAAAGTTCAAGAAAATGTATGGACTTCAGTGCATGACTGAAAGCAGCTACAGAAGAGAACAGGGAAACAAGTCCAGTAAATCTTACGAGATATTCCCAATGCGTCACAAATATTTGGGAATATTCCTTTAGCGAATGTTATTATTACACACACACACACACACACACACACACACACACACACACACACACACACACACACACATTCTTACAATTGTACAGTTATTCTTCAGTCACAAGGCACATGTACAGTATTGCAGTGTTATCATGTAAAAAGATTAAACAGACCACCTTCCAGAGGTATTATATACTCACTATACTGTAGTTAAGTTGTATTAGAGAGTAATAAGACAAAGATACAATGTAGAGAATCACAGAGCTTTGGTATTTAATAGACATTTGCTTGTGGACTTAGTAAATCAGGTCAACTGTGAGCCTGTAGGTATAAACAGAGTGTTTCCCATGTTGAAACATAAATGTTGTCACATCACGTCAAACCCGGGAATAATTGCACCATAACACCTTTTTTCAGTGCTCGATACAAGACCACAACGCACGAGCGAACCTCACGAGTGAATAGGTGTCATTTCTTGTGTTTCTTCATCAGGCTCGAGCTGTGTCAGTGGTGCAGGGAGAAAAAACATTAACGGGTTAAAACCTTTAAAAGTGAAGTGGGAACCTTTTCTCTTGTCTTGGATAAGACCACAGTCATCCATGTTTGTTAAAAATGTGCAAAGTATAAAAAAGGACGTCTGTGCCTTTGAAGGGTTTTTGTAGCAGAGAGGGATTTTTACATTTTCAACCTTTGGGAAATACTACACAAGTGAACATGAGTCAGAATATTTATGTTGATATTCAAAACTTTGAATATCACAGACTGTCGTTTTATATACAACCAGCAGTGCCAGTTGCTGTACATTGAAACTACGTTTTGTTTACTCAGTGTCCGGACTGCAAATTATCAGGGAACTATGTGACGCATGGTCATTTCAGTTGAAAACGACACCCCCTGGTGGTGATATGTGAGCACAACATTTCTCAAAACAGAGAGTCATAAAACCTTTTTTAATTTTCTGTCCCAGCATTTTAAGTCGAACTCTCATGATTATTAAGTTTGTGAATCAATGAATTCCATCATGTAGCATGTTTGTTTTTACTTGTTTGGTTCAATGTTTTTTCTGTCTGGTATCTTTTATAATATTACTAATGGGATGAGAAGTCTTATTGGTCTGCTACAGGAGCCAGAAACATTGTCAACGTCATTAATTTTCTTTTTATACATAATGCATTTAAACATCCAGATAGAGTGTGAAGTCAGGTTGACCCTTGTACATACAAACTACATACATTTGTTAAGTGAAATGCAGATTTTCTTTTCTGTCATTAATACGATACTGTATTATGTTGGTGCCTTTCGATCAGAGCCCTTCCTTCTGATGCTACTGTACTGTAATCAGGTACTGTCAATCCAGATCCCATGTTATCGCAATATACATACTGTAGCTGTATTATAAATACTGCTTTGAAGTTTTAATATTAAACTGATTTTTTTTCTTACTAAATATGTGCTGGTTACTTCTTTCACACACCCATATCTGACACGATTAACACAGAGTTTACAGTAATTTCATAGATTAAAAAAATCCAACAGTAGGGTAGAAAGGGAGTGCTCTATTAGCTCTGTGTTTATTTGTTTTCATACACCGCACATAATAACATTGTTAAATACTGTAATGGAAGTGTTTAAAATACAAGATCATTTAAAACAAAAAAAGACAACCAAAAAAGAAAACAATCATCACCCATGTCAAAATGAAAGTAAAAGCACAACTTGTTAGACAGCAAATGCTCTTCAAATAAACCAAAAGATGGGAATAAATACACGTCTGCTGAACTTCTCTGTACTTAAGGCATACTCTAATTGCAAATATTCAACCTATTTAAGGGACAGAGAGGGTCACACACGAAGGATATTAGTGCTCAAAATCAAGTCAATAAAGGCAAATAGATGCCTTTCTCCCTCTTCATTTTGGTTCTGTATGTCTGTGTGCGTGTGTGGGTGAGTGAGAGAGAATAAATCTTTGTGTCTGAACCTGTGTGCTCCCTTTATGACCCGTACATAGATAAAATGGGGAGGAGTCCCTTTGGCCCTGATAACACAGGGCTCACAAGAGCATCATGTGTTAAAGGGTGGTGCAACGATACGTAATCTTCCCTTTTGATACAGTTCATTTTAGATAAGACACTGTCAGGAAAAAGAAAACAGATATGTGCCCCCCCCCCCCCCCCCCCCCCCCCCAAAATAAACACACAAAAGTGCAAATTCAAAACCAAAACAAACCAAGCTTGTGCCTCAACAGTAGCATGTGAGTGCGCCAAAGAAATTGGACAAAAATCATGTGCAAGGAGCTACTTACGTGTCATTTTCATTTCAATTATTCAGTGAGGTGCACTTCATGCTGTTTGTTCCTCAGCCATTAATGTTTACATGTTCGTCCCTAAACTCTGGAATGAAACATCTCAAGCCAGCAGGGCAAAGAAAGCAAACATTTTGAAGGTGATGTGTTCAAGTGCAATGACTGTACAGTACAATGAATAGGGTACCAAATATTCTCTATTTGGGGTAAGTCTGCAGTCCACACCTCTCAAATATCTCCACGCCAACACATACAATCATACTGATCCCAAAGGTTTAAAAAAGTAAGCATTTTAATAAAAACAAAACAAAAATTAGAAAAATGCAAAAATGCAACCTAGAATTCAGGTAAGCAGAACGGCTGAGTTAGGAGTTATGATAATATCTCATATTCTTCAGGGAAATTGAAATCACTTTGCAGCATCAATTTACCCTTTGTCTTCTGTCAAGTTACATCGTGTTCACCAGGAGAAGGGCTCTCAAACATTAGTGCACGTCCTACCATAGGAGGAAACCACCACTTTTAAATACATTTTCATTATCTTGACACATGTTCCTTCTCCTAGAGTTTAAACCAAAGTTTATGTATATATATTAATTGTATTATTTGTCATTGTCATTATCATCATAGCACTTAACTGTCATTACAATATTCTACCAATGCGTCACTGTCTTCGCTCTGGCGGTGAAGTAAACTCACAGCAGATGAAGACCAGGGGTTATGTTGTGTGGAACAGGTTCGGGGGGCAGAGGGTCAGAGGGGCGGGGTTACTGTATTTGACAGGTGGTGGAGGTGGTTGCCTGGCAGCACATGCAGGTAGGGTTGACTGATTTGGGCGGAATCAGGTCCAGGTCCTCGTCATCCGGGATCTCGTCGAGGCGGTAGCCATCTTTCAGCAGCTGGATGTTCAGATCCTGATTGATTTGCTGGAGAGCGGAGGACAGACAAGATAGGTCACAGCAAAGTCTCCCAACTAGGGCTGCAAGTAACGGTTATTTTCATAATCGAGTCATCTGTCGATTATTTTCTCGATTAATTGTTAGTTGTTTGGCACATAAAATGTCATAAAATTGTGAAAAATGACGATCGTGTTTCCCAAAACCTCAAGATGATGTTTTGTTTTGTCCACACACCAAATATATTTAATTCACTGTCATAGTGGAGCCAAGAAAACAGAAAAGATTCACATTTAAGAAGAACTTTGTTTCCAATAAAAACTACTTGAACCGATTAATCGATTACTAATCGATTAATGGATTAACTGTTGCAGCTCTACTCCCAGCCGCTGGGCTGGGGACCAGCAGCGGGGCAAAAGAGCATTTGATCCTGGTCCATGAGGCATGAACAGAAAAGAAGGCCATCAAATATGTCGATCAGGGGCTACATGCTCTGCAAATGGTGTGTGAGGTTCAGTCATCTGACCCGAACCATGTCAAAGTCTACACATTTTGTTTAAACTTGGTTTTGGTCCAGGCTCGGTTATTAAGAAATTTCTCTGTGTCCATTTGTGTCATGTGTTGCAAGTAGATCGTCCACAATGCCCAGAGAGGGAAGTTAACACAGTGCATACTGATGCTGACATGCTGTAGCTGTAACACCTCTTAAAGTCACTAGTCATTGTGTTATATGTTGTTTGTTTTACTCGTTTTACTTCATTTATTTAAGTTCATAACCAACAATTTGCTGTGTTTGCAGAGAGTAACGGGACAGCTATTTGCACGGCTGGAACCTGGGAGTTTCCATTATTTGAGTATCTTTGTTGAAGGTATGGGAGGAAAAAAGAGAAAAAAAAAGCCTATTGGGTGTATTTCAATCTCATATAAGATGCGAGGTAAATGCTTTTTTCTGTTCATAATAGATTCCTCGCCTCATCGGCTGGTCGACAACAACAATAATAAAAAAAATTCCGCAAAACAAACCAGGAGGACGGGCAGGTATATGAAGGTCTGCTGATTGTAATGAGATGCCTTCGATGTTGATGGTGTCCTTTGACTTTATCAGATTAAGACAACGTACAGTGTTTTAATATTAAACACGTTCTGTGCAACAATGGTAGAGTGAGTTGTGGCACGTTCACAGATAGCTGTAAGGATCGTCACTTGGAACTTTTGTCATCATGACCACGTCAAAATCCTAGCATTTAGCTTTATAGGTAATAATCTCTACAGCACAATATCAACCTCGAAATCACCCCGTCCTCTCTCACCCCAGCCAAGGTCAAGCGAGTCAGTTATCCCTCTCAAACCATGTTGCATCTGAGAAAACATCCAGCCTCACCTGACTCACGCATGACGCTCAACTCTCGGTACAGGCCATGATTTTCTCTCATGCCTGACTAACACAGTGCCCTTCTCGCGGCCCTCCCTTCCAGCACCCCTACAGATTGTTCTAGAGTGCGGCGGCGTGTCTGGTCGTCCATCATCCTGAAAGGGCACCTGTCACTCTGCAGCTCATCAACTTCCACCGGCGACCCATGGCCGCCCAAATCAAATTCAAGTCACAAATGCATGTCCGCAGACGTCCAGCACAGAGCGTCCTCTGGGTCTGCTCCCATTAAATGAATCAGTCGTACGGGCATACGCTTCTTTTCACGGGCCACTGCGCTCCTCCAAGCAATGTTGTCTGACGCTGCCATCCCTACACACAAGGCAGCCTGAGTCCAGGCTGATCTCGTTGGTGCTTCCCCGGCGGTTGGTTAGCGCTGTCAGAGGAAGGTCGTCCCTCTCTACCTTCAACAGCCTCATCTCTTCCGAGAGCACCCCCTTTCCTGACACCTACCCTAACACACCTCACTCGCACTTAGTGGGCAAGTTAAGTGTGCTTGCTACGGTGTTGGTGTGGGGGGGGGGGGGGGGGGGGGGCAGCCACCGCTCAACTAGATCCGGTCTGTTTGCTGTCCTGGTTCCACAATGGTGGAACGAGCTGCAGAAACCATTCCAACTTTCCGCTGCAGACTGAAAACTAACCTGTTCTGCCTGCACCTTAGTCCTTGATTCATAAAAAAAAGCACTTGATGCCGTTATTTGATAAATGTTAATGTACTCGCAATGATTCTTGCAATTTTAGGAGTAATATCTTGATGGTTGAATGCACTGATTGTAAGTTGCCATGAATGTAATATCATGTTAATGTTCTTTCCCTGAACTCCTACACTTTGTCTCATTGAACAGATTTAGTACTCCGTGCTTACTCCCAGGTCTCTAACTCTACTGAAGCTGGAGTATTCTTCCTCAGCGCGAAGACGCTTTGGACAAAAGCATCTGCCAAATGAGTAAATGTAGATAAACAACCACCACGATTCCCCAAAGTACAACTCTCAACATTGCTGTTGTTGGCATGTGCAAAGAAAGAAAGAAAGAGAACGGCTAAAATGGGTAACAATTGCTGTGTATTACTGTAGATGATTATTTTTAACTTAAGATCTGAACATTTGTCAGCTTGTAAATATAACCTACAATTTATCCTCAAGCCTGTCCCTGGCAGTGCCAGGAAACTGATGTGGGGAGCTGGGAATGGGAATTCCTCTGGGTAATAAATACGACAGCGTGTCTGCGAGCAGACACCCAAAGATGACATTTCATTTTGTTTCCTGCATTGTGCAGGATCCCAAAAGAATAAACAATGGACAAGCAGGATGGATGAAAATGGCCCTGCTCAAAGACTGGATAACAAAGATCCTGACTCTTGGCGGGAGGAAGACGGCGGAGGGTGGTGCATGAGAGAGTAAATGTGAGGCAAGCAAGCAGGGTGCTCCGATATCTGCTCCGTCGCACAGCAAACTCACCTCGGCAGAGGAATATCCTGAAGATGAGTATCTAGACATGTCAAAATCATCGTCACTGCAAGGGAAAAACACAAGTTAGCATTTCATGTGTGTGTCTATGTCTTTGGGGACAAAGGGTATATTTATTTATATTCATGTGTGTGTTTTGCGTGGGTGTTCACCTGTCTGTGTCTAGGGCCACCAGGGGCTTCTCATCTGGGCTCTGGTCTAAAGAGGAATAGCCTTTATTTGGCACCACCAACCTGTGGGGAGGGAACGGAGGGAGGGGGGAAGAGAGAAAGAGAGAGAGGGGTGGGGGGAGGAGGGAACATAGATCCACACACAGGAAGAGGTGTTGAAAGAAAAGCAAGGCGGTGCCTGGAGACGACCTCACCACTGAACTGACGCGTGAACTATTCTTTGGACAAACCCCTGAATCAATAAAACTATTTTACTGACAGAGACGAGTAATGGGCATGAGAATAAAATCCATTCATTCAGGCCTATTAAAACGTTATTTGGATTTTGCCGGATGACAAATTTATTGACACAAAATTTCATTCTGACGTTTTTTGCGTGTGGCAGGTTATCAGCAGCTGACCACATCATCATCGAGATGAACAAAGACGCATCACAAAAACCTAAATCAATTTTAATATCCGCAATCTTTTAGACAGACGCCGTCATCCGGCCCCGTCTCATTTTCTTCCATTAACTGAAGACCACAGCGCTCGCTTCTTACCGTGTTCTGGCCATGACGTTGTTCTTCTTGGGCTGCTGGTTCACCGGACTACCGACGGTGTTGCCATTCTTCAACGAGCCCTTCCTAGCAAGCTCTCGCTGTTTCTCTGCACAAGACACACAAACACACAGAAACGCACACATCAGTTCAGCTTGAAATGACAAAACAACAACAATGCAAAAGTTGATGGAATAGATTTTGAACGTTAAAAAATTCAGCATGGAGTTGCCGAGAGACGTATATACATATTTGGGATGAGGATAGCGTTTTAATTTACACAGACACTCATCAGGAAGTGTAATGATCAGCGGAAGGAACTGAGTTTATTTAAATTTTCTCTTTGAGAGGACTATGGCATTCTTTTTCTCTCTGAACACGACATCAGAGAGGATCAGTTCCTGTCTAAGGCCAATACAGCGGGCAGTGTTTGAGGTGATTCAAATCCTGAAACACAACAGAATCCTGATGTGACATCAAACACTGTCACCTCCCTTCTCTCACTTGTCCAAAACAGAAAATGTAATGCGTTGCAAACGGTCGTGGAGAGCAGGGCCGGCACTAGAAAATGTTGTTGTTAATTTATATGATGCCACCAGTTAATCGCCTTACACTTTTAACCCAGTGGTGTGTTTTAAAAGGCCATTAAATGTACATTTCCATGTCAAGGTCACGAAGGCAACGAGGCTAGAATAATAAGCATGAATAAGCTCAGAATGTGTTTTGAAGATAAAAAAGACGAGGAACAACCAGTGAGATTAACCATGACAACATACAGTACAACTGTCGTCGTCTTTGGGGCGTCACCTTCTACATGCAGGATGAGGGAAGACGTTGTACTGCACATGCAGGCGCTGGAGTTACATTTCATATAAGATCCCTTTTTCCACATTTGTCACTCAACAGTTGACTTGTTTTGAACGTTGTTGGTTCTCAAAGGCTTTGGCTTTTACAGGAGGAGTAAAAAATAAATACAAATTAAGAAGTGCCGCTGCAAAAACCACTGGACTCTGTCCAGGGTGCTGAAATGAAAGTTGGAGGGGGCCGACTTTCATAAACCAGAGAGACGCACTTTCCAAACATAAACCAGGCCTGAGTGGCTCATATTTTTGTTCCATGCCTATCCATGAGACAAACAATGACATGGATTTGAGCTGAAACCTAAAAGTATTTTAATTGATTAGCTGATAAAAAAAAGGGATTCACAACAACTTTGATAATAGAATCTTTGTTGTGGTTACTTCGTGCAAAACTTCCAATCATTTGCATGTTCCAGCTTCTGAACTGGTTTCTTTTTAATATGAGTAGTTGGTTGACTGATCAATTACTTTACGTTTAAAAAAAAACAATCAACATACTAATTGATAATGAAAATACATTGATGATGAATTATCATTAATTGTAATAAATTATTGGATTTAATCTAATGGTAATCAAAACATCTGACCGTGATCTTGTGACCTTGTGATGGGTGTAGAGGTTTTATGAAAATGGATCGCCCACTAGTATATGTCTGCGCCACATCTGCACATAACTACTTCACCCTTTCAAGGATTTTGAGTTCACAGACGAATCCGGGAGACACTTGTTTCCCGCAACGACACAGACACTTACGGCCTACGAACACTGCAGCTCTCACTCACCTATTTTCATCTGCAGGGGTGAGGGCTTGTAGTTGATGGTGACAGGTTCCCCCTCTCTGGTGTCTGAGTCCGCCTCTGAGGCCGTGGACGACGCCGGGTCCTGGAGACAAATGGGAAGGCGGCGCAGACACAGAGAGATGAGCAGAAATGTGCATTACAGAGGGATCGATGAATAATTAATGTCTTTCTGTAATGCATAATAGAGCCTTCTATTCCCAGACAATGTGAATAAACAGTTCGTAAATAGATATGTGAGGAAGAGTCCCTCTCTATCTAATGAATGCTAGCATATGAAACATTATGTAGATAGCTTTAAAAAAGAAAAAGACAAAAGAAATGCGGGGCTCAACATACACATGCTTCTCGGGAACTGGATAACCAAGACCTTTTTAAAACCAACGAGGTCTTGTCAATGTTGCATCCCACTGATAATGCAGGAACTGAAACTGTGAATCAGAATAGCTCGTACACACTTTAAGGGCTGCGACTAACGATTATGTTCATTATCGAGTAATCTGTCCATTTTTTCTTTTTCCCATAAATCGCTTAGTTGTTTGGTCCATAAAATGTCATGAAATGGTGAGAAAAAGGTATTGTAGTTTTAGTTCCATCCACTCAGCAAAGATATTTAGTTCACTGTCGTAGAGGAGCAAAGAAACCCGGACAGTATTCACATTTAAGAAGCTGAAATCAGAGAATTTTTGACTTATTTTTTTCAGAAAAAAACTACATGAACCGATTCATCGCCTATCCAAACAGTTCTGCCATTAATTTAGCAGTCGATTACCAAAACGATTAATCGATTAACTGTGTGAGGATGGAGTGTGAGGATGGAGTATGAAGATGGAGTGTGAGGATGGAGTGATGGAGTGTGAGGATGGAGTGATGGAGTGTGAGGATGGAGTGTGAGGATGGAGTATGAAGATGGAGTGTGAGGATGGAGTGATGGAGTGTGAGGATGGAGTGATGGATTGTGAGGATGGAGTGTGAGGATGGAGTGATGGATTGTGAGGATGGAGTGTGAGGATGGAGTGATGGATTGTGAGGATGGAGTGTGAGGATGGAGTATGAAGATGGAGTGTGAGGATGGAGTGATGGAGTGTGAGGATGGAGTGATGGATTGTGAGGATGGAGTGTGAGGATGGAGTGATGGATTGTGAGGATGGAGTGTGAGGATGGAGTATGAAGATGGAGTGTGAGGATGGAGTGATGGAGTGTGAGGATGGAGTGATGGAGTGTGAGGATGGAGTGATGGATTGTGAGGATGGAGTGTGAGGATGGAGTGTGAGGATGGAGTGTGAGGTCGCCAGCAGACAGCAGGTTTAGTCCGACCAGCCGTGAGCAGCAGAGGCCGCCCTGCAGGCTGCAGGAACCCAGGGCCTCGTCGCCGGCCGAGTCATTTACACTGACTTGTTGTTGTTGTTGTTGTTGTTGTTGTCGTTGTTCCAATAACAAATGACGGCGCATGTTCGAGACGAGGAGCCGCTCATTAATCGCGATGAGGCCCCGCGGGGGGCGCGGGACCCCGGTACAACACGGAGGCTGGTGATGGGATGCTCGCTTCCGCCAGGCGTGACGGAGGCTGCTCACTACGCAGCAGCGCGGACGCTGCTTGTGTCCCACGGGGGGAACGAATTGTGGGCAAATAAATGATCCTCTGGTTTGACGCACGCGTCATTTTTTAAAAATGTTTTATTTAGTCCATTGATAGTCGGTGAAAAAAAACGAACAACTTCCCATATTAGTGCGTCGACCAATATTACGCATGGCAGGTCACAAGATTGAGCGCACGGAGCATCCCGGAGCGATGATGTCATTTGAAATAAGAAAAGACCCAAGAACAACACTGATGGATCAATCTCCGGCAGATTACGGCCGACACGTCCGACTCACCAGCGGCTGCATCTCCGCCTGCATCTCCGCCTCCTGCACGGCACTCGGCACTTGAAATCTGTCTATCTCTTCCATCATGGTGGCAGCGCGCCTCTCCTCCTCCCGTATCCTCGAATCTGCACGACGGGGACCGGACGAGCTGTGGGCGAGGGCGCGCAGAGAGCTCAGATGTGTGACCGTCCCTGTGGTTCTCCGGCGGCGAGCTTCATCCCAGCAGGCAGTGTGTCGACGGTGGTGTGACCGGTTGGGTGACGGTGACTCCGCCACCCACTTCCGGGTGGGGTGTCCCAATCTCGGGTCCGGGGACCCAGAAGGGGCCTTTTGACTCGCACGCATTAACACATCAAGCAAATGATAGCAAGATCCTCCATTCAGGACGGATAGTTTATCGTTTTTCATGTGAGATCTGCTGATTTCTGACCACTTTTAAAAGATCTTTGATATATGGAGATAATGTGGTTGGCACATTTCTTTGCCTCCTGCCCAGCACATGCAGGTCGTCATATTCATATGATCTTGGATTAAGGATACAGAAATATTTAAATGTAATGTTATCTATAATTTAATTTGGAGGGTCCAAATGACATGTCAAGTGTGTGTGTGTGTGTGTGTGTGTGTGTGTGTGTGTCCATGAAAACAATAGTGATTTTGAGGCTGTGATTATGTATGAATTCATGCAATATATGGACAAAAATTCGCAGGGATGGGATATGTGTGTGTGGGGGGGGGTGCACAGTATTTAATTATTCAATTAAACTATAATAACTTTAATCACATTGCCAGAGAGTCAGAGTTGCATTAAAGTCATTCAAAATTGATATTAGGGAGTGAACTGTGTGAGTGGACTGTGAACTCCACCAGAGGGAGCTCTTGCAACCAGGAGAGCTTTGGCTGTAATATATAATATTTAGATTTAGATTCAACATTTAGATTTAAAATTTTCATTGTTAGAAGCTGTGGTTCCTTATTGTGCATATAAAACTGAGAAAATCTAATCTCTAACTATTTAGGCTTTAAATGATTTGTTATGAATTTCCATACAGATTTGTTATTTCTCATCACATACATACATACATCACAGTTATGTAAATAGAGATAACTGTTCATTTGACATTAAATCTTTACCTTTAAACTCCTATAGAAACCCTATCACTGACAGTGGAAATATTAAGCTTGAATATTGGGTAAATTGTATTTTGTAGTAAATCAAGATTATTGGTATGACATAACAGATCATAACAAACACAAAACATGCACAATGAGTTTTTGATTTTCTTCACACGTGCTGAGGAACAACACAAACACACAGTAACTCAATGCAAACCATTGTAATCAAGACCAAATTTAGGAAAGAAACAATAAGCAAAAAACGTAAATGACAATTGTCATGTGCCAGAAAAATTCATGGAAATGGTACGGACTAGGGAGCTGTGCTTTCCCTATCTCAGGCTTTCCACGAATGCACGAAGGGCAGGGAGGTCCCAGAACAGATCCATACCTGCAAATTTAACTAATGCGATTATTGAATTAATTAATTTTGACTAGTGGTCCTGACTGAAATTGAGCATAGTGTTAGTTCAGGAAGGCCACGAGATCAAGCACAGCGCCTATGCAGCACATCATCTGACAGTAGAGATCTCTATGCCAGCCCACATCAGCTGACTGCTCAGCTGATCGTCTTCTACACATTCAATTGGCAAAGCTCATATTGTGCGTTCTATTTAAGCTGCTTTAACCTGGCCACTCTCCTTCTTGCTCTGCTGCGCGCCACTTCGCAATCCGCCTCCACCCCAGCACCTCCTTTTCATACTGTATCTGACCTAATCAATGTCCTGTGTTGTCATTGTTGCCTTCTTTGTTCTGTACTGGGGTTTTTTGGCTGCTGCCCTGTCTGCCTCGCATTCGATGAAGGCCCATGGAATGGTAGGGAGATGTGCTCTCCCTATCTCAGGCTTTCCACGTACATATGCACGTGGAAGGGGAGGAAGGTCCCAGAACAGAGCCATACCGCCAAATATAACTAATTGTGATTATTGAAATGAATTAATTTTGACTATAGTGGTCCTGACTGAACTGCAAGTACTTTGACTTTCAACATTTTAAGTACATTTTACTAATAGCAATTCTCAACCTTCATTTGAGGGAGTTTCTGAAGGCACCCCTTTGCCTTTTAATAGGTTATGGTTTTAATAGTGTTAAGTGTTTAAAAATTACTCTCTGCAACATATTTCCGTAAATGAATTATAAAAAAACATCTGTAAATCATTCTACCTCAGATTATAGATGTGCAAAGTATGCCTTGAACTATTGTTGGATGGCCACTAGACAGGGAAAATGAACAGTTACTCTCATCATACAGCTTTCAACAGACAAAGAACTAAATAATACAATTAGCATCATGGAACATATCAATTATTTTTAAAAAATAGAATAAAGGATAACATAACACCCTGGTAAATGACGTCCTGCAAAAAAAAGAAAAAAAAAGAAACGTTGTGTGACTTGTTGTCACTGACACGTCTGACTGCACATTGTCCTTACCTGGAAATACCAGCAGAGAGCAGCAATAGCATGCTCTGCTGCACAATAACAGAAGAGGGGTTTCACAGCAGTGGGCCTCTGCTGCAGCCAACACCATGCGGGCCCAACAGGAGGCTGTACATGTTAAAGGTTCAGCCAGCAGGGGGCAGTCTAATGCCACAAAAGACAGGTGAGTGGGTGATCAGGAGGATGGATGACATTGAGATGTGTGCAGGGTTAAGTAGGTTACAGTGTAAGTCTTCTAAATGCAAAAAGTTTGAGCTCCACACTTCTGGTCATGCATGCACAATCAATATGGCTACAGCTGGATACCTGGAGGTCAAGCTATCGAAGTTAGGGAATTGGGATACACGTTATGATGTCTGTTAGGCACTGGATTTCTGAAAGGATGGAAACAAACAAAGGGAAAATGAAAGAAAGATTAAAGAATTATATTTTCTTCAATTTCCCACTCCCCTATCCCTTTATATCCCCGTGTGTATAATTGTGACGAGTGTTCATGACTCTATGGGGGTCCTGGCATGAAGATGTGATTAAGTGTGATTAGGATTTTGTCATTAATTATACACACACAAGGACAATGTGAGACACACACACACACACACACACATATCCCATCCCTGCACATTTTTGTCCCTATACTGCATGAATTCATACCTAATCACAGCCTCAAAATCACTCTTTTTTTCATGGGCAAACACACGCACGCACACACACACGCAGGCACACACACACACACACACACACACACACACACACACACACACACACACACACACACACACGCACGCACACACACACTTGAAATGTTATTTGGATCATCCAAATTAAATTATAAATTACGTAACATTCAAATAGTTCTATTTCTATACATGTAGAGGCCAAAACAAAGATTAACATTTGAACACACGCACACACACACGCACACACACACACACGATCACTCTGACTTGGCTGATATGGTTTATGCAACCCCTCCAAAGGTGGAGATGGAGCTGCAGATTACTGGCCTTTCATTAATTCATTAGTAATCTCTCTGTCTGTAATATTTGTACTGATCATTATATAACACCATATTGAGGTCAGTGAACCTGTCCCGTCTCAGTAACAACTGAACGTCCAGGGAAATTGTTCTGCTGCTGTGTAATGCATTCGCCGAGATGGAGTAACTGATGCAGCAACCATGTCTAATCTCAACTGGATGAAGTCTAAGCATCATCCAAACTATAGCACTCTCTCCTGCGATGGAGGGATCAATACAAGAGCGGTGTGTCGGAGAACCGATGTGTGTTGAGATGGATGCTTATTCAATGATTTCTTTCACTGGTATCACGCTGGATCAATTAATGCACTCGTTCAGCTGTCGTGAATAGAAGATCTCATTTAAAAAACAACAACAACGGGGTTTTAAGATCAGTGCAGTGGTTCATAAACTGTGAGCCAGAACATACTGACCTTCACATCCAAAACAGCTCGCCGCAGAGTAGATGACTGGATCTGTGCTGGCCAGCGTGGCTTTGGCACTGGTCTGGCTCAGTGGGAAACAGAGGAACAAACAAGAGGAAGACAGCCAAAGAGATGAAGAGAGAGAGAGGAACTGGCAGGCAGATAAAATAGAAGGGAAGCAGATGAACACTAGACAGCTGTAGAGACTGTGTGACGAGCAGTTTCATCTCGTCAGCCCACTAAAGGGCCAAACTATCTGCCTCGCTTGTGCTATAAACCACAGTTTTACATGTATGCACACACAGACTCACTGGATATACAGCTGATCCTTTCGCCATTAAAAACAATAATATCACACGGTTCTTTACTTCATCTCATGACGTCTGTGATAAATCCACGGCTCTTACAGTCCTCTAAGAAGTTCACCTGCACAGGAGCCTAAAGCAAATAAAATAAAAGGAAACCAATCACTTGGCGTTATGGATGGTAAATGGAACATTTATATATGCAGCTTTTCTGGTCTTATCGGTGACTCAAAGTGCTTTCCATACAACTTACATTCATTCATTCACAGACACATTCACTCAGCACTTCAATAGACACCCCTTTTTCTATCACACACACCATTCTTCTTGCATAAGTACGTGGACAAGACATTGTGTTCTGATACTGCCACACAGTAATGGTGAATGAAGTATTCAGATGTACATGAGTATAATATTTGTCGGCAGAATTATGCCTTTTTATGTGAATATGCATGTAATGCATTAATGTGTAAGCTGCATTTTTTATGTTGTACTGGTCAATGCTCCTTTTTATGTGATAATCTTGTCTTTTTTATATTTGCCGAAATCAATGAAAGCATAGTATACTGTATATAGTAACTATAGGAGACAAATAAATTCAGTATAAATTGAGAATAAAATGGACATACTCAAGTACAAGTTGACATGTACTTGAAAATTGCACTTGCTGTAATTACAGTGCTTAACGACTGTTCTGTATTTATGTGTGCTCAAGACAGGGAGAAATTATTAGTCAAATCAATTAAACTCTATAATTAAGATGCTGCTTGTCACTCAAAGAAAATAATAGCAGCAGTTTGCTCCCTAGTTCCCCGTTTGGAGTGTGGCTAACAGATGAAGATTATATGGTCGATAGTTGAGTAGCAACAGGATGTGGGTCACAGTTGGGGTCAATATGTTCCCCATTGATCACCTCAGTGCAGGAAGCTGAAGTCAATTGTTATTTTTAATCAAGCTCTTATGTTAAATAATACTGACGAGTATTATATATGCAACTAATAAATGCAATTGAAATTAGTTCAAACCGTAGGGGCATGGCGACAGGTTGTGGACCACGTTATAAACAGGAGTAAATCATTTTATTGTGTCAGTAAAAAATTAGACAGTTCAGACAGATTAATCAAATAATCGACTCAACATTTCTGCCATAGTTTTAGGACAATGATAACAGTTATTTCACCCCAAATTTCCCATCAAATGAAGTAGAACAAAATGTGCTGCGAGGAAAATAAAATTGTAATCTTAATAGACTACAAGCAAGTTCACTAATACCTGAGATTAGATTTCAACTGATATATTTCCAACACAAAAGTAAGACAGGTTGTTAGAGCCCTTTTACTAAAAACATGTATATGAGACAAAAACACATGCATTTCTTTTTATTCTGATTATGTGGAGATCAGGTTTATGATATGGTGTATCTCATTTCTTTCCCAGCCCTTGAAACAATCTTGATATCTCACAGTTACTAGCTGCGGTAAATCCACCACAAACAATTAGAACATTCACTTGTTACTGCCAAACAGTGTGCGTTCAGTCAGTCTGTCATTTCTGGCGAAGGCTCTTAATGAATACACTATTCAGTCTTAAGAGGAGTTCACAAAATGACAGAGAGGCACACCGGGACACAAGCAACATTTTAGCTGTTACTTTAAATCCCGCGGGGGGTGTCTGATCGGTGGAAGCAGAGATGCGTGTGTCAAATGGGAAGACTGTCAAATGGGGGCCGCGAGCTTCTTTTTCTGTAAACAACACATCAAAGCAATTCTTCCCCTCCACTTTATCATCCCCACCCAATATCTGCCCTTTATCTCGCACACTTCCTCCAGCAGCGTCTCTCTCCTTCCTGACTCTCTCACAGGCAAACACCGAAGATGCTTGTGAGCTTTTTTCCCCCTGGTTATTGTGACTCAGCCGAACCCGTCACCCCGAACTCTTGCATCCCGATTCCCTGTGTTTTTGCTCTCTCTCCTCCATATCCTTTCAGCTGTCTCATGCGACGGGATGAAAAAGAAAGGCGTGGGGGAGGAGATCGTGGTCTGCCCGTCCGCAGAGCAAAGCAAAGAGACTGACAGATGGACAGTCCCAGCGACGCGCAGCAGAGATAAGAGGATTGGACACGCTTGTTGTTGTTATTGGTCTTGCCACAACTCCACACGCAGTTAGCATTCCCTGAGCTCCACTGACTGTCATTGATGAGATGGGGCTGACGGTGGAGAGATGTGAACAGTATGTCAGGCAAAGGAAGACACTGAGCAAAAATAATGGCAAAACAGTGGATGAGGAGCAAGTGAGTCCGGCTGGTCTTCTGACATTCTGCGGCTCAGTATTTGACCTTTAGCAGATCCACAAAGCCGAATTTTGCTTCCGTCTCCAGTCTTTGTCTCCACGATCAGGCTGCAGTCAGCAGGTACCTCTGTTCCTTCCTCGGCTGTGGCAACGGTGTGAAATCAGGCATTTTGTCTGGGTGTGACGGCACCTTGCAGGCCTTGTAGAGGATGACGAAGAGAATGAGGATGAGGACGCCCACCACAGAGTTACAAACGATGGCCACGATGGCCCACACAGACAGGCCCATCCTCCCGTCGTGCTCCATGGTCGACTCACTCAGGCATCAGACCGCGCAGGGTGGGCTGAGGTCTGCAGTTGGTCCCACGCTGGTCACTTCAGCTGCGCCACTTATCTCTGAAAGAACAGAAAGACTTCACTTGCAGAATACAGAATTTTCCCAGGCACATACTCACATATCCCGTGCACACACACGATTAACGGGCCTGTCACGTGGGCCTGCCGAGTCAGCGAGTTCAGCTCAGTAAAGGTTCCTCTCCCTCTGACAACCTCACTAAGCCAAGGTGGCTTTATCCCTGTAGATGCTATATATGGAGGAACCTGCATACTGTGTCCTCCAGGTGCTGTACGAGTGGGTTCTATTCTCAAGTCTTTTTGAGATGCAATTACTATTTCAGTGTCAAACACAGAGAATTATAAGTGTCTTTAATGAAACTACACAATGGAGCAGGATCTGTCAGTGCTGGTAACGCACAAGAGAACTGTCAGACTAATGCAGAGGCAAATTCATTGTCCCGATTTTTGTTATGTCTAATAACCTGTGGATGATAGGTGAGTATTACAGGACAAGTAAGTGCCTTTTGGCTGCGGTTGCATGTCGAAGCATCTTTAAAAAAAGAAGAAGAAGAAAGCTTGGTTCCTTTATACTGGCAGAGAGCAATGAAGTTATTAAACTGATAAAGAAGGTGCCGGCAAGCACTTTTTCCTCGCCGAATTATTTTGAATGAGTTTCAGCAGTAATGTGTTTTTAGGAGGAACATGTGGGAATATAGTTGACAGTTTTGTGGCTGATATTAAATGGGTCGCTGAGGTGTACTGGTGTGTATTAGAGAGAGAGTGGGAGAGACTCACACACACACACACAGACAGAGAGAGAGAGAGAGAGAGAGAGAGAGGAGTCAGTTCAAGCATGAGATATAGTGTGAATATTTTCCCTCTCAGAATGTAACAGATAAAAACTTGAGTTCTCCTCACTTCTATACTTCTCTCCCTTCCCTCTAATGCATTTCTAATGAAACCACACATTTCTTCCTGTCTCCAACTGAGGGATATACTGCAACCGTCCAAACCTGCCATTGAGAACTCATTTCAAAGTTATCCTTCCCTTTATAGACATGTTATGGCCGAGAAAAATAAAGATGGACTGCTCGGAGTCAGAGGAGGTGACAGTGATGCATTTGATCTGCTCTCCAACTTATGCAGCCAGTGTCTGCACCAGATGGGTCCCTCTCAGGAAGCTTCTGGCTTCACGGTGGGGAAATTATCCTCATAATCACTAACTTGGATCACTGTCAATAAAGCAGCCCTTGCAGCTTTGCTGAATATGTCCAAACCATCCTGAGGAGAGCTTTTTTTTTGTTGTTTGTTTTTTGGCAGAAGTCAGGTGACAAACTAGTAGCGTATCCAGTTTACAATTTCAATTAGAGCAGGAGCGAGGACTGTGTACGCTTTTAAATGACAGAGACATGGGAAGAATCTGCATGTGTTTGTTTGTGTGTGTGTGTGTGTGTGTGTGTTTGTGTGTGCTGGAGAGGGAAAGAAATCAAATGAGTGTGAGCAATGTACTGGAAAAGAGGACTGTTTGCGTGCTCATATTGATTTCACACAATCAGTGGTGCATATAACAAGAAAACACACAACCGTCACACTAGATTTTCATTATCACCAATTATAAAGCATTTTCATAATCTATACTTACTAGCATAGATGATTGTGGTTCATGTCTTATTAACCTCAAGGATAATTTGTTCCTATTGCAATATTAAGGCATTTCCTCTAAACACTGTGCTAACTATGGTTCAATTAGTCACCACACAAGAGCAAAACAAATGTATTCAACACAGAACATAGCCTATACAGCATCCATTATGATAAAAGTTTAAACTTGTTTGAAGTCAGGGTACCAAAAATGCTTGTGGGTGAATGAAATCATTTTCCTTTGTGCATTTGAAAAGTTGACAATGCATTGCTGCCATTGACAAGTTAATGATATTTAGTGTGTCTCAATGCCACTGATGTTTGAATGAGTGAATGTGTGTTTTGGTAGATTCAGAGGGTCAAAGATCACAACAGCACATTGACTGACCCGCCACACGAACACATCCACAAACACACACATGCACACAGTGTCACACACACACACACACACAGACACACAGATAGCCAAATAGTTCAGCTCTAGGTCTGCAGCTGGAATTATGCAATATCAAAATGCAGCATTATCTTATTCATGAATGAGGCCTTTGACCCACATACAGGCCTTTTTTGTGTACACATGCAAACAATCCAATGTAAATGTATGCAAATACTGCATGCACCAATGAATTCTCTCTTTTA